>NC_056731.1:1030447948-1030705448 GCF_019279795.1 Protopterus annectens | reverse complement strand
CTTGCATTGACCATTGTCTGCATCAGTAGCATTGTTAATCTAGCCTTTTTGCTAATGTAGTTTATCAACAGTAAGAAGAGGAACAGCCTCATCCACTCACTCTTGGAAGCCCACTGTGAATCCCAAGACTGGTAGTACTTGGGTCATTGGATCCATGTATATAGCATGGGCTAATTCTACCAATGATCTTGACACCTCAAAACCATTACATGATTTCTCAAATCAGCTTTAGTGGGACATTATCAATATGCTTTTTCCATGTCTATGGTTAAGCAGCTGGACTCTTTCTTTAACTCCATCTCTTTCTCAACTATTTTTTCTCACTGCACATGTCCAGTCAGTTGTGCTGCGTCCTGATTTGAATATGAACCACTTATCTCCTATTTTAGTTTCTACCACTCTGCATGTTTCTTTGATGGTCACCCTTTCCATCGTGTTCATTCAGAGTGACAGGGATTTGATGCTTACATACTGGCCTGCAGTTGTGAATATCAGCTTAGATCATGTACACTGCCACTACAATGCTAATTTCCTCATTATCAGGGATATGCCTCTCTAACCATACCATAAGGAGCACCCTCAAGGACCATTTTCTCCCCTAATACAACTAGCATCTTAATCATGTCTGCTGTGATTTTAATTGAACTAGCTGCTTTCCCTGATTTTAATTTTCCTCAGCACTCTTTGCACTTCTCTTTCCTCTTCCATTGAAAGTTGTGTACAGCATTGTTGTCTGTGTGGGAATTTCTTTATTCCAAAGTTTCTTGCAGAATTCCTTCCCTCTGTTCCTGCTGTCTTCATACCTGGTGAGCTAATTATTGATGCCATCTCAATGAAGGGTATCGGCAGACTATTTTAGTTGTCCTTCTGTAATTTCTGATTGTTTGGAAAATACCTAAAATGACATTAATTATTAAAAAAAATGCTTAAAAACTCTAATGATATCTATAGCTGTTTTATCTAGTAACTTTAAGTCAATATTGCTGCCAGAAATGTGCATTTAATTCAGGCACGTGCAATTCCCCAGATTAGCAATCAATAACTTTGTTTTCCTACATATGGCACAGTTCTGTCCAACTTATTTGGGTTATAACCTATTATTGTAGCCAGACCCAAAACAGTAAACTTAAGCAGACATTTGAATAAAGCCAGATTTATAAAATGAAATTCAATGTGTCTTATACCTCTAATTACTTAGATGTCTAGCAGCTCCCTGTGTCCAAGGACATGGTGTTTTTCCATTAAAGACGGCACTACAGCTATATGGATGCAACAATTCCATTTAAAATAACACACATTTTGGTTAGAACAAGTTCTAACAGATTAATCAAAGACATTGGATTGTGTATTATATACTTAGATTATTCCTAACAATAATTTAAAAAAACGCAGTACTGCCTGGTAGCCATTTTGATTTCAGAAACCTAAAACTATGAGTCTCAGAAGATTGAGAATCAGTATGAGAAATGGATATATTAAGTCCAAGACATCTGCCTTGGAGTATTCCCATTTTTCTCAGAGTTCTTATACATATGTAAATAGTCAGGGTAGATGTACAGTTTTCCCCATATGGGGGATTCAGGGAGGCTTACAACCTTGCAAGAAGCTACTTTAAAGAACAGTGATCTTTGATACTTGGTGTTCTTTAGTTTGGCTCTTTATTTCTAAAAAAATTCTGTAATGTGCAGTTGCAGGTTTTGGAATTGCAATGTGGAACCATGCTAATATTACATTGTATATTGCTATATAAAGCTTGTACTACCAGAGTAAGTAGTGCTTTGTATTTGAATTTATGACATTAAATGCAAGATGTATTCATAATATCTTAAATTCCAATTCAAACTAAAATCTAAAATATTTTTAAACACAATTTATGAAAATCTGATAGGAGATCAGTCAATGATCAGATAATGATGGATGTCTGGAGGAGAAGAAATAGATTTGTGTGTCTTCAGTAAGGTATTTAATTTGTGTGATTACCTATATCTTGAATTGCAAGTTTTTTTTCTGAGTGCATGTGAAAATACCCCATGCTGACTGTTGCAAAAAAGAACTAATTTGCTTTCTGAAATAAAACAACCACTGCACCACACTTATCAGCCATTGAAGTCACCACATCTTTACTGTTTTTCTTTTTTTTATTTATTCAAAGTGACTATTACTTCACTTATCAGTATGGGGGAAAGTCCACTTATCCTTGTACAAGATGTATTATATTTTTCCGAATTGTATCTTTGGTTTGTGAGTCAATTACAATACAATGGACATATATGTACAGCCATATACTATATGTTTACATCTATATATATATATATATATAGAGAGAGAGAGAGAGAGAGAGATAAATATGCACATTCTTAATTAGCTATTTCTAGATTGTGTTACTTGTGTGAAATTTATTACATTTGCATATCGTACAGCTTTACTTCATACAGAGATTAGACAGGTGCAAGGGATAAATGAAGGGCACTATGTTTTGCAATAAGAGGTCCAGGTATTCCAAATGAAGTAGCCTTATTCAGGCTAATCTTCCAGATGTCACAGTGAATGTGAAATGAAAAGATATCTAAAGAACTATTAGTATTTTCATCTAGTTCATATAAGTATTGATGCATAGTGTAGCAAGAATGGCAGCCATCCTAGTAAATGCTAATGTTGAATCTTCATCTGAGGTCCTTTAGGTTGAAAATCAGTGAGTTGTGATTTTTAGATTTTCTGATGAGGGAGCTTATTGCTAGCCAGCAATTTTGTTTTGACAAAAAAATCAGATTTTTGGATTTCAGTCAAATACAATGGCTTTTGTTGTTTAGAGCTTTTTTGCTTGCTTTTATAATGTTGTATAATTGTATTGAAGGTAATTTAGCAGTACCCCTTAATGACTCTCAAGGCATTGGCTGTTGCTCTTCACAGATATTTTCATTGTTGGAGATATCTATAATTCTCCGTCACTATGTTTTCCTCTAGTAGTTAATGAGAATAATTTGTTTTGAAAATATGGACATGACTCAAGAAGGTCAGGGTAAACTGACACTGTGGTGTTAATGACATTAAGTTTTTCCAAAGAGTCGAGTTGTAGTTCATTAGAGTTAATTTAGTTGTTTCACTCTTTTTGATCTCATGGTGAAAGCCTTGACAATTACCTTGTCCACCAGAAAGTAATTGATGTGTGATCACTGAAGTAACTAGCATGATCTGTAAGCATATAGTCTTACTTTTTTTATACAAACATTATTTTTTCTGTAATTACTTAGTTGCATATTCTTTAGTCATTAGGGTCATACATAATGAGGTCAATATAAAGAGTACAAAGCATGTCTAAAACATTAATTTGGTGTTAAAGAAAGGTGGTGATATTACAATTGCAGGCCGTAAAGCGTTATACAACTAGCTGCTAATGGGCAGTCAGATGACAGAAAAGGGTATGTTAACATGGCAGTATCTCTTCAGACTTGCTGAAAATCTAAGTAAATTCACTGTGGCACATTAACCCTTTGCATGTCTGACAAGAGTGATCTGCTAATTACATTATGGAAGGTGAGACATTTCCAGGTCCTGATTTTTTTCAGTATGTATGCAGAGACTATGTTTCCTCACTCTGCTCACACGGGTTTTTGATGAATATTTTTTTTTTCTTGCAACATCCCAGATGCATAAAGTAGGTCAATTGATGATTGTACTAATTGCCTTTAGGTGTCCATGCTATGTACTAGTGAGTGTATGTATGCTTTTGTGTGTGTGTGTGTGTGTGTGTGTGTGTGTGTGTGTGTGTGTGTGTGTGTGTGTGTGTGTATCCTGTGACAGACTAAGCACCTATCCAGTTTCAGTTTTGTTACCTCACACCCATTCACTTCTGGGAAAAGCTTTGACCCCACTCTCATATTGAATTGAATACATACAGTCAGTATGGTCAATAAAAGAATGAATTAATGTTTAAACTCAGATAAGGTATATAATCACTAAAATAATGTAATCTATGAAAATGCAGTTTCTCACTACACTCTGGACAGCAGGAGATGTCATTGGAACTTACAGAACATACAGAACATGAATATTCAGTGTCTGAGATTTGATAAGATGTATATATGGTATATAGACAGCCAATTTTGGTATACCACAATAAATTTGCAAAGAGTAATGAGAATTTCAATAGCTATCAAAGCAAAAAGAACAGATATGTGCAGGGCTTCCGGGTAAAAAGATAAATTATGCCAATTATCTAATACAGAGAACAGAGGATAAAGTGTACATAATTAAAGAATATTGCCGACTCAAGGTGACCTTTGATCCTTGGTCTCAAGAAACTCAGACTGTCATATAAAGAAAAAGATGTTGTAAGGTAACATGAGCTTTGTAATTTGTGGACAGTTTTCCATCTTCTGTATGTATAACCTATGAACAAGGCAGTGAAACAGAAATGAAAATTAGAATGGTATATTTCACGTGTTTTTAATTATCTCTTCACACATCTACAAATTATAATCAGTTTTAAAACACAGTGGAAACCCCTTGCAAATAGTCAATATGCAGAAATCATAACTCTTAGATATATTCTTTATTCATGAATCCAATATCTACACAAAAGCAGATGTAACTTTGTGTGGACACAATATTTGTAAAAACAACATACTCGGGGCATAAAACAGGCAATGCCACTAACCTCTGCATTTTATTTTGGAGGAAATAGTGATTAGAAAATCTTCATACACATGTGAAAATGCACAAAGTGTGTAATTAGGTTGCCAGAAATTTTTATTCACTGCAGCATTCAGGATGAAACACAGATTTTTAGTGTGTGCATTTCTTTTGGAATACCTTGAGTCATAGCTCATGTATTTGCATGTAAGTCAAACTATACATATTACTGCCAAAATAAAGGGTGCAGTTTAGTAAAACTGGAGTTACCCAACATTTGCCCTTTCTTTCATCTAAATAATTTGCTCAGGTTTTGGGGATTTTTAGCTATTAAATAAACATAGGCTCCACATGAGATCAATATGGCAGTTCTTTATGGTGACATGCTTTCTTTTAGTGAATTTGTTTCACGTGACTGTGTCGAGAAGTGCTGACAATCAGTTTATTATGTTGCCACTTCTATGAAAAAAAAACATTGCTGTGTATGTCTTGTACAGGTTAATATAGAGGTGATTACATCACAAACAGATTATCAGTGAATGACAAAATCGATACACAACCACGTAGTTTGGAACCATTACAATACAGCTGGCGGAAGATTTTCTCTGTCATAGTCAGCAACATGCATAGAGTGCAATGTACTTGAAAACAGAAAGATAAATAAGAGCTCTATGGGAGAAAGACAGTGAACACATGATGAGGTATACTGCAACTGTGAGTTAGCTATTGGGTAACTGCCATTGGAGCACAGCTATTGCAGAGAAGGTGGGGGGGGGTGACATTATGTTAGGCCACATATTTTTGTTACCTTTGCTAAGTTAGGTATCTATATATCTGAGCAACCATAACTAGGATGTAAAACCAATGCAAGAGAGGCAACTTCCATTTTAACTATACAGCAAACATTTGGCGGTGTGTTGGCTGTGAAGGGGCCATTGACATATACAAGAGAAATAAATGAGAAAATTTAGTAGGAAGCTGATCAACTCCAGATCCAAAGCAGAATACCTGCTTAGGCAGTAAATTATGCTGGTTTAATGTAGCCATGAAAAAAAAGAGGAATAAAAGTTTCAATGAACATAAAATGCAAAATATGCTTTTTGAAAGTCTTGTGTCCAGAAATGTAAGGTATCAGCAAAAGCTGTAATTAAGTTTTTGCATTTAGAGCTGCATATGCTCATTAAAGATCTTACTGACAAATTAAATGGCATGACAGCTCTGAATTTGGAAGGTAAATAAGGGACAAAATCTTACAAAAAAGAAGGCTTAGAACAAATGTCTTAAGTAAAAATTCAGGATAGAAACAAACAGCTGCAAAATGACCCACGGGCAAAAGAATAGGACAGCAGTGACTTGGTCATGAAGAAGAGAAGGAATGAAGTCAATAACATGAAAGCTGACAAAACAGTAAAATGAGGACTTACTTGAGTGATGATGCCATAGGAGTTCACCTATGCCACATTGGTTCAACTAACACATAAAATGCCACCCAAACACCTCTGTGATATATGCATTACAGATAAAACTGAGAAAATCAAGAAAATAATAGAACATTGCTAAGAATATTGGGACATTTTCTATGCAAGGAAGGCATTTGACTACAGTTATACAGAATAACAGAGAGATTCACTGTAGAATGCATATGTATGTGTCATACACACTGAGGGAAACAGAATGCTTTAGTTAACAAAGATCGGGTCTACCTGAAAAGACTGAAAGACCACTTACCTGAAGAGGACAAGACCAAGACGACATTACTGAATTTTCATTTAAACGAATCGCCACATAATGAAGCAGTTACCCAGGGAAAGGAAGTGGTCTGCCATCTTTGGAAGTTTACCTTTTTCTCCACTATAGTGCGATTTCGGAGTGGGTATAATTAATTGGGGGGTGTGGGGATTGGGGGTTGAAGCCTCTCACTTGTGTGGGTTCAGAGTGCTTCCATGTGCTTTTTACAATTGTTGGCTATAAGATTACTTTCCCTGTGAAAATTGTTGGTTATGTGATGATTTGTTTAACTGAAGATTCAGTGATGTCTTCTTGGTCTTGTCTTTTTCAGGTAAGTCGGCTTTCAGTCTTTTCAAGTAGACCCCAAAGATCATACCTTACTGCAACAGTTGAACTATTTGACAGTTAACCAAAATAAATTCCTTGAAAAGGAACATATGATAGTTTATTTAGATTTCACAATATACTTGCTTAAACCACAGGGAAAAGACGAATACAAATTAAAACAACTTAGAGGTAGATCCAAATGTGCAATTGTCCACTGTGCAATGCATATATCCAGCATATAGCACATCACTATAAATTATGGAAAACCTGAAGACCACAGTTAAAGTTCACCATTTTTGTAGCTTAAAGTAAACATAGTCTGCATTCCTTTTCTTTTTCATTTTGACTTTGGAAAAGGAAATCGCCTGAGAATGAGCAGCAGGTTATTACTTAACAGGGCACATATTAGAGTTATTTCATAAATTCCTGTATCATTTAGTTGTAGTCAGTATTATATTATTGGAGTCAATGTCCTTGACTTCCATGTATTGTGATATAGTAAGTATGTCTATTGCATTTCATTCTTTTCACAATAGTGTTACTGCATTGCTGTATTACTTAAGGAAAAAAAATCTATACTAATTTTGTTAGCATTTTTATAGTCCTTACCCAGGCATATAATCAACCCTGTAATCAAATTTAACTGTGGAGGTGGACTTTTTCAATAGAGTCAACAAAGTCATGGATGAGGGCTATTTGTACCTGATCAAGGCATTCAACGCTGTTTCTCATTCCATTGTCAACAAATTGTATGAACTAGAAGTAAACCCCTATGCCACCCACTGGATAGTCAACTGGGCTCATAGGTAGTACATAGGAAGTCAAAATAGGGGACATTATCTTCACAAAGACCAGGGCACAGTGCTGGAGATGGTCCTTTTTAACTTTTATTTTCCAAGAAGTCAAAGCTAACTTTAAAGGCCTATGGTTGATCAAGTTTGCAGATGACTACAAACTTGGTGCAATTATTGAATCCCTCAAGGACACAAATATCCTCCAGAAAGGCTTGTCAAAATGAATAATTGGTGCAAGAGCCATGGTCCAAAACTAATGCATAAAAACAAAAATAGTATTTGGTAAAACATTCATCTGTGGGAATTACCACATAGATGATACATTCCTCAGAGCTGACCCAGTGGTTAGGGACTCGGGTTTACAGGTGGACAGTGACTTGGCCTTTGACCATCATGGGTCTAGTGTGGATAAACCATTCTAGGTTGCACAACTTTTAAGCAAGGGTATTGTTTTGAGGTTGGGGTCCAGAGATGTCATTGTCCTTCTATACTTGGCTTTGATCATACCAACCATTGAGTATAAGGATCCCTTTGGTAAGTACCTCACCAAACATTTGCAACAGCTGGAAAACCCACACAGGTTCCTCTCAAAAAGATTACAGTGTGCAAACCACAGGAAATACATAGACTGCTTCAAAGCCTTATCCCTGTACTCATTCTCCTACTGACTGAGAAGTGATCGATTTCTGGCCTACAAAGCAGCATCTGAGCCTGCACTGATGGACTTGTTTCACATCCGCTTGTCTGTCAGCATTAGAAACACTCAATCAAATGATTTCTGCTTTGTTTTTGAAATTTCTATGATACTAGAAAGTCATCATGTTGGTGCAATACTTAACTCATTTCTTCAGAGCTCAGCAATGCTGCACCACCAGTAAGAAAGTGATTCTTTTTTTTCTCATTACAGTCAAAAAAGAGGATGATAAGTATTTTGTTTTGCTTCTTCACTTACATTGTACATTGTTTGGCATCTTAACAGCATTAGGTACTTATGTATTATCTCAACCAGATTTGTAACATTGTGTAATTCCCAGAAATAGAGCCACAGCTGACTTACTTTTCGTGGAGTACACCTGTACTGCTGTTCATGTCAGCATTACAGACTGTACATGACAGCAAATGTTTTAAACCACCACAAAATTATGAATTACACAGTGTTACTAAGCTGGTAGCCATATGCTTCCTAAAGCAACTTGCGCGAAGCACCTGTCATTATGGACTGTTATATTACATGTTAACTGCTGCACCCAACAAACAATGTAAGTCAGCACAATCATCCCCATAAATACAAGTACAACTTATTACAGTTTTGGTTGAGTTGGTTATTGGGATTACCTTGTTCTCCTGTATTCATTTAAATGTAATGTATGTGACAGTTTGGTGGAACTTTTCTCCTCAGTTCCCCGCTGAGAAAGGGTCTACTCTGTACCCACTTGGACTAACACGGTTAATAAATGTCACATTAACATAATCAAAAATGATTTCTCCTGAACTAAAGCAATGTAACACTATACTGCTTTTGATTTCAGACTAAGGAAAACTTGCTTACTTACTTGCTTGCTGTTAGACCCTTTGTCGAAAGTGGAGAAATCAGTACTTACAGAATCCATCTGTCAGTATGATAGCAGTCATGACAATTACTGCGTGCATCTGTAATGCACGCACATCAGGATGAGGATTTTGTAATTATTTTGTGTTCCTGAAGGTAATACAAAGCTTTTGTTTGCAATGAGGACTTTCAATAGCACCTTACAGTTGTTCACAGTCTCGTTTCAGCTGAAGATTCCGAATTTCACGCCCGCAAAAATGTGTTTGTGATAATATGTAAGTACCCTGCATTATTGCACTGTATTTGCTGTTGAAATTGCACTTTTTTCCACATTTGGTGATCTCAAGTTAGAACAACTTTGGTGAATTTCTGGTATAAGTAGAGGGAAACCTGTGGCATTTTTTGGTGAGAGGTTACCTGAAGGACAGAACTGTATCTTATTTCTGACTGGCTCAAGATCCCTTTGCTTTGTTTTTGAATTTTCTCTGCTGATGTAAAATTGGTACATTTGAACAATGTTGCAGTGGCTTCTATAGTAGCATGCAGTTAAAACTGAAATATTCCGATATAAAACTACTCCTAACACTTCCTCATTTCATAGTTGTGCAGAGACCAACCAGTTTGCACACTGAGAAGCATCCTCCACTAGTTTAGCCATGGAAAGCCTTGTTTGTAATCTTCATTACAGCAACCTAACTTGCCAGATATAAACCTCTCTAGTACCATCCCCTTGTAGAACATGAAATAAGGATACATGGTCATTGACATGCACTTTCATACTATCTATGCTGCTAGCTTGGTGGATATGAGCATCCTGAGGAAATCAAGCAATTGTCTCAAGTACAACAAGAACCACCTAAATCTTTAATCAACGGATACAGTATGTGAGAGGTGTAGCTACATAATGACACTGGAAGCAAGGCTCTCACATTTGAACACTAATAATATCAAAAAGATTGTCAGTAACGGATGTAGTATCCCCAACTCATATTGTATGGGCCAGACACTTAGGCCCTCATTGCTGAGGCTCTTAAATGTAATATCCCTAATCCACAAAGAACTCCCCAATATTGTCCTCATAAAAGTGTCTTCAGCAACCTCTACAGAAAGCAGCAAACAACAGCATCTGATAAGTCACATATTGCCACATCCCACTGTGTCTCAACTTGGAAGCCCATAAGGCATACCTCCACGGAACCTAACATTTTGGTCATAGGAGACTATATTGTGAGGTACACATATGTCCCACTCACCATGCCAAGTAAGAAGAGAGTCATTGTCACTTGCCTATTAGGAGCTAGGATTCACCAAATTATGCACTGAAGTCACTGGATCACCAATACCAGTATGATTCTGTCATAGACCACGTATGTGCAAATGACCTGAGACGCACCTCCCTGGACTACATGACGAAAGACATGATATAGCTCTCAGATTATGTGCCCCAGGTCAGTATGAGCCTAGCACTGAACAGCATGCTACCTTCTCCAAGGGAGATGTCACAATATAAACATAAAATGATTCACTGTAATAGTTGGCTTAGTTTATGGTGTCACTCCAAGTATGTACTGTATCTGTCAGCATAGGATGATACTGTCAACAGACAATTCTGCTTTGCCAGGAATTGTCTGTATCTACCCCCCTGTAGGCTTTTAAATATTAGCATAAAACATTGTCCATCCACAGAGTGCTTTTTTAGACTATGCCAAATGACAAATGTTTAAACCATGCAGTGCACCCTGGCAGTACAGGACTGTACGGTTTCCAGATGTTTAGACGAGCTTCTGCTCAGGCAGAGACTAATTGTGGAGGTGTCACTATTTACATCAGAAACAGTGATGCTTCAAGGATGGTCAGACAGGATGACCCAGGAAACCCATATTGCATACTTAAACTTACTGGAGTAACTCACCATTCAACCCAATATTTTCATTTATTTATTTATTTAACATTTGTTTACTGGGAAAGTCCAACAGGACATAGGTACTTTTTCAGTGGAGGCCCGGGGAGAAAAACTCCAGTTAAGTAAAATTACAAGTTTGAGTTACAGTTGCAGGTAATGTAAGACTTACACAAAAACATAAAAAAATTTATATACACTGCAAAAGAAAAAGGCTTGTCTCCAAGCAAGCTCAAAGTGTCAAACATAAAAGTTACAAAAAGATAAATATAAAATGTCTTAGATAAATGTGTACAATAGACATCACAGTATGAGTATATACATATGTATATAAGTCATTTGTCATGCTTGGGAAGAAAAAGAGACTCCTGAGAGAAGGAGAGGACAGATGCCTCAGTTAGTATTTATTGGGAGGGCAATGAGATGCAAAGTTAGTTAGAGATGTAGAGTTGAGCAGTTAGAGTTAGAGAACAGAGCCAGGAATCTTTCAAGTGTAGTTTTAGAAGCTTTTTAAACTGTGTTAAAGAGCAGCAGGTAGTAATTTGGGTGGGCAGTTTGTTCCATATGCTAGGGATGTAGTTTAAGAAGAGTGATTCTCCAGCTGTGTTATTTGCTTTGCTGGTGTCTAGTAGGAATTTATTATTACAGCGGCGGGTTCTACAAGTGATGTAAGGTTGTAATAGTTTTTTGAGGGCAGGGTTTTTCTGGTTGATGCAATATTTTGTGGGCAAAGGTTAACTAATTAAAGTGTAGTAGCTGGGGAAGTTCTAGCCATTCTAGTTGTTTATGAGCTGTACAGTGATGTGTTCTGTATGGGGCATCAGTGGCAAACTTGGCAATTTTATTATAACAAGCTTCGAGTTTGGTTAGTTCAGATTTGCGGAAGTTGGTTAGGATTGGGGAGGCATATAGGAGTGAAGATAGGAGATGCATGTGAGCAATAGTAGCTTTTGAGTGTCTAGTTAGGAACTGTTTGTTTAGGGATTGTTAGGAATTGTTTGTTTCTGTAAAGTAAACCTAGTTTCTTGTGGACCTTCTTAATGGTCTGTGCTATGTGTGCATATCGTATTCATGGGTGACTTTAACTACTCCACAATAAACTGAGAATCATACATGACTCCAAATGTGCAGTCCAAAAGATTCCTAGACTTTTCCAACCCAAACACCCTGAACGAGATAGTCCATACACCCACTAGGGGTGAAAACATACTGTAGCTAGTCTTCACTAATATAGGAGAATGCTGCGCCAGTCATTGTAGTGTCTTCTCTGGTAAGGCTGGATCACAAAGATATTACATTTCAAAATAAAAATAAAACCCAGGACCCCTGCTAACCATGAAATATTGAAGAACTGTTCTAAGGCAAACTACCTACTATTGAGTGAAACCCTGGCAAATTTGTAAGTCTCCCTCCTCCTCCATAACAAACTTTAAGAATACTGCTGACAACACAGAGTTGTTCACAGAGACATTGTACAATCATGTTAATGCATGCTTTGAGACAGCCGTGTGCTCCAGGAATAAGCACAAAACAAAGACTAAAAACAAGCCACCCTAGTGGAATCTCAATATCAATAACTTGAATAACAAAAGGAAGAGAGTCATGGAAAAACAAGGAAAGCAATGCCAGTCAGGATAACGAATCTCTCATTAATCTGAACAATAAACTCAGAAGACAAATCAATTCTACTAAATTCAGATTTGAGGATTAAATAGCCAGGCAAAGGGCAACCACAGGGCTTTCTTTAGCTATGTCCACAACCTCAAATGAAGTACACAAAAATGAGCAGAACTAAGTGTTATTGGAACCACCTACACTGAGTCAAAGATATAAAATCTACTAGCTGACAAATTCAATTCCAATCTTAACCCAGTTTCCCCACATCCACTGCTCAGTAAATACCATCGAACATAACCCCTCCCCAATTGTCACTATGGAGCAGCTCCTTGATGCACTTTCCAAGACCAAGAATGCTACATCAATGGGCCCTGATAATATCCCAGGATGCATCCTAAATTGCAAGAAACATGACCGATCAGGACCACTGGATTCATAATTTAACCATAGCCTCCAGACTGGCTTTGCACCACACAGATACACAATTGCAAAGCTTAACCCTTCACAAAAGGGTGGGCATCTATGGACTCTGTTAATTACAAACCTATAAGCCTGAATAGCGTCACATGCAAAGCCAAGGAAAGAGTTATCATGGAAATAATTAATAACGACATTGGGAATCTAAAGACACTGGATCCAGCCCAGTTTGCTTTCATCACAGACAAATCACACCTGCTAAACATGGTAGACTTTTCGATAAGGTCACCAAAGTTGATAAGGGCAAAATGGTGTATATTGCCTACCTTGACCAGGCCAAGGCATATGATACAATACCCCACTTAGGCATTGAAAACAAATGCATGATATTAGGTATAACCCCCTGTTTCACCCTCTGGATAGCCTGGAGGATCTCAGATAGGAACCAAAAAGTTAGGATAGGGAAGGCAACCTCCATAAAGAGGCTTGCCACTAGCAGAGTCCCTCGGGGCTCTATAATGGGTCCACCCCTATTTGGCATCTAGCACTTTGAGCTTAAAATCAAAATCAAGGTCCTCTGGCTGGCAAAGTTTGAAGACAATTACAAACTAGGTATCACCAAGACACTAATTTCCTCCAAGTAGGACTGAAACAAACAAACAAATGGTGTCAGAGACACACTCTGAAACTCAGTGCCAAGAAATGCGTAATAGTATCCTTTGGAATGTTGGCTGTCCCTAAAAACTACATAATTGATAACACATCCCAAAGAGTAGATCCAGGAGTCAGGGATTTTGGAACACACATAGACAGCAATCTGGCTTTTGAACATTTTGTGTCTGCAGTATTAAGGAAGTCATTCTACAGTGTGCAGCTTATCCGCAAGGGCTTTGTATCTAGGTCCAAGGAAGTCATTATTTCACTGTATTTTGCCCTTTTCATACCAGTCATTGAGTACAACACCTCTTTTTCTATATACTCAACCAGTCACATGCAACAACTGGAATGTCCATGTAGGTTCCTAACAAATAGGATACAGGGCATAAAATATATGTCCTGTGAGGAGCATCTCAAAGTCATCTCTGAAATCAGTCTTCTACAGACTGGTTAAGGTCAAGCTATGCCTGCCATACAAAGCATCTTTGGATCCCACTCTTACAGTCCTTCTGCATATCCACAAAACAAGGAGCATCAGAATCACACAATCTAGGGACTTAAACCCTGTTTGCAACCTAAACAGGACAATGTTGGAGGAATGGGTATGTTTCTCAGGGAATAGCACTTCTCTTGAATAGGCTTTCCATTCATGTAAAGCAGAGTTCTTCCCTAATTTAATTCAAGCATAATTTGGGCCAGTGGATGAGGAATCAGAAATTTACCCTTGGTCTGGCAATAATGTCCCTACTGGACAGAGGCAGGCTGTAAATGCTTGACCACTAAGTCCCAGCTTACACATACCCTCTAGAATTTTAGTCATCTAGTTTAACCTTAGGGTTACAAAATTTGTCCACAACATTAGGGATGGATGGCTAGGTTTAAAAAGACTCCTGTGGTCATTAGTCTAGTATACAGCTATGAACTTATGAACTATAGTTGCAACATAAATACAACATTTTGAAAGGACAGGTATACATCTGAGAGGCTGCCACTGCTATGGGACAGGCTTTCAATCCACGTTCAGCACAGTTTGTCCTAGACCATATTAAAATGCAAGCGTGAGCACTGGATGGGAAATCAGAAATTAACCCCTAGACTGGCATCTATGTTCCTATTGGACAAAGGCAGCTTGTTAATCCTCTGCCACATAAAAATAACTATATGCTTCTAGGTAACATATCCTGCCAGGTATAAATTATAAAATGCCCAGGCCAAACTATTTGCCCATAGGTAATGTATCAATTCACTTACAAATAGGAAACTACATCTAAGCTTAAAAAGACCTCCGAGGGTCATTAGCCTGCTAATCATCTATGAAGCTGTGAAACTATCATAAAAGACAATAGTTGATTCATAACATGCATAGTACGTCACTGTTTGCAATATAGGGCCTGCACAAAAACTATTTCATTTTTAAAATCTATTAGAAAATGCAGTGCAAAATGGATAGAAGGAAATGAACCTTTTTGTGGAATGCACAAATACATGCTTGGATCTGAGTGGCAGAAGTATTAATAAATGAATAGATCCATTAAAACTGCTGACAAAACATATTTGCTATATTATTAATAGTACTCATTGTATATACAAGAAAAACAGTTTAATGAGGTGGCATAAGTGTCAAACTATAATGCATGGAAACACTACTTTATTAGCAGTTAAATAACAACAATGACAATAGCTTACAGGACTTGGAGTAGCTATACCTGAGTGATGACCTTACAAAACCAGTAATATGAGAAAATACAAAAGGGTACAGTGAGGGTACAGAAATGCACAAAAAGAAGCAGTAGTCACTCTTTCTCTCTCTCTCTCGATCTCTCTCTCTCTCTCTCACACACACGCACGCACACACACACACAGAGACACACACACACACGCACACACACACACAGAGACACACACACACTCTGGTTCTCATTCAAACTTATGCTTGCATGCATACTGACTAACAGACATACAGGTGCAGACGACAGACACATGCGCACGTGCGCACACACACACACACACACACACACACACACACACACACACACGTGCGTGCGCATGCACATACGCACACACGCACACACGTACACATTCTGTCAGACATGCATACATTTAAGAAAGGACCCTCCCTGAAGCCTCTAGTATTTTTTTCCCTTTTTTTTAAATTTTCCACATGAACTAGAATCATATATTCATATATTGCATGCTCTGTGCCAATGACCTGTTTTTAATGCAGCTCAGAGACCTATGGGCTGAAATTCAACATCAAGAATAAAGTTAATGCTACCCATATGCTTTTATGAGGGTTAAAAATAGGTAAAGTCTTTACTAACAAACTTGGAAATGCTCAGTGACAAGGGTAGCACCATGTGAAAATGCCACAAGTAGGCTGTTTCTGATCTCTTTGGGCCTGGTTCCATTACAGAATGTTGGAACTCATGAATAATGCATGCTGTAGCATAACTACTCCGTTATGCTTCTCGTGGATTTAAAAATCCCTAGGAAAATATGAGAATGTGGCCTGGTATATATAGGGAATTCCATTTATAGATACATGCTGTAGCTATGATGCTAGAATGTTTTTATGAGCTTCAGAATTAAAGATGCTGTCTGATACAACTTAGCACTGTGTTATGAATAGCACTGAAATGTGTTACACAAACAATACTGGCTACCCATTAACTATGAGGAATCCTTTCATATAAACATCTCCTTATGGATTACTGCCAGCAGCATTCTTGTTGCAAAGAAATTGCAATTCTTTCAAGAAAGTGTGAATATGGTAAAGTGTGAACTGTTCTTTAAAATGTATTACCCCCTGCCCTCTGGAAATCTGGCATAAGACATTCCTAAACCATCAGAATTCAATTGCAGGGTGACAACATTCTTAAAAAGCAATAAGCTGCAGATGTGTAAATAACTCTAGAATAGACCAAGGTGAGATTTGCTCAGTCTATTTAATTGCAATATAGTCAGTGAAAGAAAATTTGTCCTGTGTTTATCTCAGAATAAAATCATTTTGGACTGGTGAGCTTACATGATTAAACTTAAATAAACTAAAATAAAATGCTAGTATGCCTGCAGTGCTAGTGCTGGTCACATGTGGCCCTAGTTCCAACTAACTTTCATAACATGTTTGTATAATGGCATGTGGTGATATTACATTCTGAAGTATTTTCTGAAATCTTTTGGACCATTCATTAATCATGGCTATAAGAGCTGTTTTTTTTTTTTTTTGGTGGGGGGGGATGGTTTACATTCACATAGATCTGTATGAATATATATTATTTTCTATTTGTATATTTTTATCTAGGTTGCATGACTTCTGCATTGAACATGCCATTTGGCTAAAAAGGTGTTCTGTACCAGTTCATCAAAAAGTTATAGATACCATTAACAAAAAAAAAGAAAAATGATAAAAAATACACTGCAGAATTGTTGAGTCAAATGCTGTTTAATAAAACATTTATTTCACTCATAAAAAAAAAACATTAGAATAATCACCCTCTAAACTACCCTTAAATTTAATAGAAGCAAGTAATATGATTAAAACAACCTCTGCGTCCAAAAACATACACCAATCAAATAGATAAGTAACGATAAAAATCACTTCAGGAGCTCAAATTTTAATTCACTCTGTATGCTAATATTCTCTTTCAATGCAGATAGGCAGGTGACATCTAACAATAGTTGCCACTTTAATTCCTTTTGCTTCAAACGGTCTTTAATAATCCTATCTATAGGTAGTTTCAATACTATGCAACACTATGAACAAAAACTTTTTACAGACTCAGCATTTAGCACAAGGCTTATGTAAGGCATTATTTCTGTGTCCACTTTTCTTTTACTTGTTTTTTCTATTTTTTTTTCACGATGAAATGTGTTTACATCTTGAACATAAGGGTCTATACTACATGATCGAAGTTTCAAAACTTTGAATCTGATATGGCCGACGCCATATAATTGAAGTTTTGAAACACTGAAAATGTAATAAAACACAACAACCTACAAAAACAAACCATTTAAACATTCTAAGCAGGGGGACAAGCCTCCCTGCACCCCCACACCACCCACTACTTAAATGTACCAACTCTGAGATCGCACTACAGTGCAGAAAAGGGAAATCTTCCCTTTCTGCACTGTACTGAGATCTCTGTTAAAAGATTTGAAGTATTCCATTGGTGTTTTCCTTATTTGTACACCTACAAAGCAATGACTAAAAAGGAGGAAAGCAGAAACACACTCCTGACTGTGGGTCATCTGCTGAGAAATCCACCAAAAAGCCACATTTCTCTAATGAGGAGAACAGAATGCTAATCTTGGTTCTATGTCTCCATGGATGATGGTTCTTTGGCCCACATGGAGATAACAGGCCTACAGGAATTGTTATTGTTGAGATAATGTGTGATAGACACCAATGCAATCAGAGGCCACAACCACAGTTATGACATGGTACACAGCAGGACCAGTGATGTCATGTATGCCTGACAACAATTTCAGCTCATGGTACAGAAAGAGGGCAATGAGTTTTAATGCCATTGAGTGGTTCACCTTCCACAGAAGCAGGAGTTTCTGGCCTCACTCAGAGGAAGTGTCGACTCAGAATCCTAGAGTGTGGTACTGGATGTTGAGGCAGATTGGACCAGCCACAGAAACACAGATTGGCTGGAGATGCCCCAAATATGTAATCCTATTCCTGTGTAAGAATACCTAGAAGTACTATGCAACCCATAGTCACTGCCAAAGTATTGAAGCTGTCTGATTTATTGTATAATGGTGCATCAGAGGTTCACATTCCACAGCCATCTACACCAGATATGCAATTAAATTACTTCTAGTTATCATGATAATATTTGTGAAAAATCAGTTACATCTACATGCCCAGCACTGGATCATACTTACACAAACTTTTTTTTTTACTTTGATGGGTCTACAGATGATTCCTTATCTGACATCTGCACTTTAGAACTGTCCTCACCTGATGTTGGAGGATCTGCAGCTTCTGATGATGATGGATGATGGCAGGGTTGAGGTAACAAAGCCAGGGAGTACAGAGTATGTGTTGGACAAAAGGAATTTGACCACTGCATCCACATCACAGACTATGGACACAGCCTCTATGCATCTGGATACCCAGGCTACCCACACCTTGCAGGAAAGACAGGATAAAGGGAGCACTATATATTAGGGTGCATACTGGCCACTAGAAGACAGATGTCAGAATCTGACCCTAGCATTCATGGGCCGAAAGGTCCACAATGAGGGGATGGGTAGTGGTACTCACTGGAGATATAGTCACCACCCTCTCCCCTGAGGCTGGCATGTCAATGACTGCAATACAGCATATGTGCAGGGCCATTATAGAGGCACAGCCTAGTATCACCACAGCCATGACAAATTTAGTGAAAGTGATGCAGGGTCTGTCTTATAACCTAATGGAGTGTAAACTCCATATATATGTGGGATATTTTGACTAGATTCAGTCACACACACAGGAGCATTCATTGTCTTCTCTGATTGTCTGCCAGGTGTGAGGGTCTGTCCACATGGCAGTCCACTGCTTCATCCACAGATGGTAGCCATCATGGCAACAGATGACCAATATATCACTCCCATTGTGCTAGCACTTCAACTGCTACATTTGTTGTGGAGTTATCATCACCCAGTAGAGGACCTCCCCTCTGTCAGGGTAGTTCCCACCATTGCACATCTCATAGAAGACATTGCTTATACTACACATCACCTTCTCACCGTGGTCATGGCACACCCAGGGCAACTTCTGGTAGAGCTAGCTCTCATTCGCAGGGTCATGCATGTGATGTTGAAATCTCTGTCATGAGTACCCTGGACTTATTCAGTAGATTGAGCTACAGTGCAGCAACAACTGCAGAGGCTGTATCCCAGCACACCCATACTCACACCACCATAGTCTCCAGAAAATTATACACACATCTACTGACAGTGGGCCTTCCCAAAGACTTTATGTTGAAACCTCTCAAAAACTGACAGGACACACAAAACCACATTTTGCTTTCATAATTATCAGGACTCACATTCTTACTGGTGTAAAACATGCCCTCCTCTCCTGAGCTAATGATGGTAACAGTATCCTGCCTTTTGTACATTATCTGGATTGTCAGTGTCTCATGCATAGCACCTGACAGGCTATGCATGAGTAAGTAAAGCCTGGTGCTGGTTCTGAATGTATCATTTTTGCTGTAGTGTATTTGCTTTAATTTGCCTTACTCTGCACTGAAGCTATGTGCAAAATGCTGCATCTTTGTCAGTGCCACAGCATTCTGCTATGATCATTGCCTGCTGCTCTCTCCTCTGCTGACTTCTCATCTAATTCAGCCTCTGCTGCCTGTTGTACAGGGAACTGCTGTCCCAGCAAGTGACTGCCCTGCTGTAACTGCTTCTTAAGTATGATATTGTATAACATTGCACTCAGTGACAGTATTTTTGTATATGTGCCACTTTCAAACAGCAGGGCCCTGCTAGACGAATTTAGACAGGGAAAGTATGTCTTCAGCAGCTGAAGCACATACTCAGTAATATTTCTTGTCTGTGACTTGGCATGGGTGTACCCATGGTCTGTTTGATTTTGTACATTCCTTGTACATGTTATAAGCAACGGGTCCAGGACATATGCAGTATTACCAACAAGACAGCCACGTGGAAAGTCACCCTTCACAAGCCTTTGATACTAGTCACAGGTTTTCCATATGTGGAAGCCATGATAACTGCCTGGGTAGCATGTAAACATATTGTAGATGATACCCTGTTTGTTGCTGATCACCTGGCAGTTGATAGGGTGATGCCCTTTCATGTATTTTCTCCTAGGTTCACCAGGTGGGGATTATAGCCTCTAGTACCTCAGTACCTCTGGGATATGGGCTATATGACAGAAATTCAGCATGATACTGGCTGTCTCATCTGGGATACATGGGATATTACAAATGCCCCCCCCCCCCCATGCTGCAGCATACCATCAAGAAACTGGTGAATAAAGAAATCTTAAATAATATTAAAAATCTAATACAAAGATGGAATAAGTTCTTTTTAATGTCAGAAAGGTTCTATATAATTAAAATGATCATAGTTCCAAAAATTCTTTATGTTATACAAGCTTGTTCTTTGCCACCAGCTAAATCACACCTAAAACAATTAAATGATTTAATGGTAAGATTCCTATGGTATCCAAAAAAAAAACAAGGATAGCTATGAAATATCATCTAAATGATTGGGATATGGGTGGCATAGATTTACCAGACATAGAAGTATATTTCCATTCATCTGTTATTAAAACAATATCATTATGGCTAAATACAAAATATACATCAAAATGGAAGCTAGTTCATGAGAGAATATGGTTAAAATCAGGATTTGTAGTAACAAATAAGCATAACGATTTCATACCAAACAATTTTCTATGGCTGATGAAGGAATATATGATGATACATAAGCATAAAATTATAAGTTACAAACACATTACTTATACATTAAAAATTTTCAAAAATCTTATTAATAACAATCCTGATATTAAAGCATGATCATTTTTATTATATCCAGTAGCATACACACAAGGTAATATAATAGCATTTGACATAGAATTAGTCAACATGCTTAAAGAAAAGGGATTAATATATTGGCATCAATTGGTAAACTTTGGAAAACTTCTGACAACAGACCAGATTAAAAGGAAATTAAATAAGGAAAATAGTTCATGGCTACATGTACAAGAATTAAGACAGTATATATTAAGCAAACAAGAAACAATGCAACCATCAATAATACAGAATGTTTCTAATCTTATAGAACATATAATATTACTAATGAATCAACCCATTACTGGAAAGTGATACTTATCCCCCGGGATTCATGAAGCTTGCGCCAGGCGCAGGCATAGCATAGGCGGTATAATGCCAAATATGGCCGTTGAGCAATTCAGGTACGATCCAATTCCATGTGCACTACCGGCATACGCCAGAACTGCGCAGCCCCCGGCTTAGGTATGCTAATCACCCCATGCACAGTGTCGCACCATGCAAATGAAGGCATATAGTGATTCATGAAGTGGTGCAGGCGTAGCGTAAGCCCATGGAAATGTAAACCAAAAAACACGGTTTACATTTTCCCAAACAGAACATCGGAGCTATGGAAGTGGGCCAGACCCAGTAATCACAACGTTAACATATGCCAATGGCAAAATACACAGCCAATGGCATAAGAAAAGATGCACAACATGTAAAAAGCAACATTTAATGTCATGTCCACAGTAACGCACAGCACAACCGCAGGGCATGTGTGCGGAAGCTGTAACATAAAGAAATAATATAAAAATGTCATAAAATCACAACGTAATAGAAATCAGGTTTACAGCATAATACACAATGGTAGGCATGGAACACCACAACCAAGGTGCAAGGGTTGCTAAGGGCCTGCGATAGTGACCGGCATGGTAACTATGAATTAGTAGTCAATGCCATGCAAATGAGGCAGATAATACTGAATCACAAATGTCCCGCCGGATGAAGGTTGTACCATACGGCGCAGCGGTATAACACCGAGGAGTGGCTCAGAGGAGATACATGACATCAGCAGAGGGGTGTGCCACTGTAGCAGTAAGCACATTGGAGCAATGCAAATCTGGCCTGTCCGTTGCTAAGCAAAGCTGCAGGACAGGGGTGGGGAGGAAGGTATAGAATCATTTAGCTGAGAGCACACATGGTGCCCAAAAGCGCATGTCTACGGGGATGAAAACGTGCCCAAAACCCAGTAATCAGACGCACGCGCCGCGAACAATAGCACAAACAGGAAGGTCAGGGGAAGAAAAGAAGGAAATGCTGAAGTAGGGTAATTGGAGTACTAATGAGCAATCAACACCAATCAACCCACGATGGCCAATCGACGGCAGCTGACAAGTCTGCCTGCAGAAACCTGCAAAACAGGATAGGGGAGGCATTGGAATGCAAAGAAAGGAGGGGAGGTATTGGATTGCAAATATAGGAGACCTGACACAGCAGAGCAAAGCAAACCGACAGCAGACCGGCAGTAGCACACATAACGCAAGATGCGCCAGGTCCAGGAAAGTACAAATGAAAGTAGGCTGCAGGATGCACGCCAGAAAATGGTAGGTGCAATGTGCAGAAATGTAAAGGGAAGGTCAAGAGGTAATCCACGGCAGCCAAATATAATTCAACACCAAAGGCACCACAATAGTAGTTCCGGCAGTAAAACACATAAGATACCCTGTAGCTACGATCGTACATACACACCCTATGACATCATCGGTGTTCACAGCACAATAGTATAAAGTGTGAAAGCACCCTACACACACCTGTGTATTCCCAAACACTGCACCATAGGTGTAAACACACGGGGAACTTTTAAAATGTACATGTTGGGAGTTGCCATACCTGTGATTCATCAGCATGTGTTAGAGATGGACGGTATTATGGAGGATGATGCCGACAACCACCGCAGGCCTTGGAGGAGAAGGAGAGTGTTCAGACCAAGGGTAACCTACCAGGGGCTACATGACCTGGAGATAGTAGAGCATTACAGGGTGGACAGGGACATCTTACAGCAAATAGTGGAGCTGTGCCGGCCACGCCTGAGAACCAGAAACAACAGAGGGGAACCCATCCCAGTGGACATGAAGGTATGTGTAAGCCTGCGAATACTGGCCACAGGTACCTTTCAAAGGCCAACTGGAGATATAATGGGTATCTCACAGGCATCAGCATCCAGGGTACTACACCAGTTCCTGGATGCCATGTTACCACATGCCAATGAGCAGATATACTTCCCCCGAACTCAGGAGGAGTTGGCCAGCAATATGCGCCACTTCCACCGTGCTGCACACTACCGGAGGTACTGGGTGCGATAGACTGCACGCACATACAAATCAAGTCACCACCCGGTGAGCATGTAGGCGCTACATAAACCGCAAGGGATTCCACTCCATCAACTGCCAGGTCGTGTGCAATGCCCAGGGCATTATCATGGATGTGTGTGCTGGCAGCCCTGGAAGCTACCATGACTCCCATATCTGGCATGCCTCACAGCTGTATCAGGTATTTGTCAGGGGGGACATCCCACATGGCCATCTTGTGGGGGATGCTGGCTATGCACTGGAGCCGTGGATGATGACTCCCATCAGAAATGCACACACACCCATGCAAGAACGCCATAATGAGGCACACGCACAAACCAGAATCATCATAAAGCGTGTGTTCGGGATGCTGAAATCACAGTTCCAGTGCTTGGATACATCTGGTGGAGCCTTGCAGTACTCTCCAGGCACGTGTGCCCACATCGTCATAGTATGTGCCATGCTACATAATATGATCCTGCAGAAGCAGCTGCAGTAGGGACAAAATGGTGAAGGCCCTCATAGCCCACCGCAATTGCCAAGGCCATTACAGGCACAGAGGGATTCAGACCATGAATACACTGTGCCAGCCCCAGTAGGCAGACGGAAGTTTGCCCAATATGCCTACGCCTTGGCAAAGAGGGAACGTATAGCACATACTCTGACAGTGTAGGCCCCTACAGACTGACACCTCTCCACCTGCACACACAGTAAAATGGATGGCACACAAACATGACCACCTGGAAATTGTAATTTATAGGAGGCCCAATGTGTGACTCCTACATAGGCAGCCCTCAAACATTGTACACACAACAGCTAGTGGAACATGGAATGCCAACACCTGAACAGTACATGAACCTTACAGCATATGGAGGTATATATATATATATATATATATATATATATATATATATATATATATATATATATATATATATATATATATATATATATATATATATATATATATATATATATATATATATATATATATATATATATATATATATATATATATATATATATATATATATATATATATATATATATATATATATATATATATATATATATATATATATATATATATATATATATACATATATATATATATATGTACACATATGCATATATATAATACAGATAGAAAGGGCAATAGAGTGATATATGTTGATATAGATGGATTCAGCGATATCTGCAAATATAATAGATAGTTCAACGACATTTATAACACCTTGGAGGTACAAATAAATAGGATACCGCCAACTATAGAATGTGTAACATACTGACATGCGTAACCACAAGGCTGAAAGACCGATAGAACACAGTACCGGAACAGTACAGCCGCGAGTAATAGTATGATGATATGAAGGTGTCACTGCTGCGGTTGTTCAACTGTGTTAACATGTGTCTGTTAGTGCCAAGTCAGAGGTAGATCAGTACGGTAGGTGTGGGTATATATAGGCCATACGGTTACTACCTATCCCACAGTAGGAGGGACAGCCCCACTCTGGGCAGGTGTGTCCTGACATAAAACAGTACAAAGGGCAAATGTCCAGATGGTAGGACATTAATATGTCCCATATATAATGTAATAGTCGAATTTAATAGTTATGCCTGTATGTAAGAAACGTAAATGTTACATGCAATATGATAAGTAGCCAAAGTCCCACAACAATAGGTATGTATTGAGGATAAAAGTATGTGCTAACCTGTGTACTGACCGTGGCTACGTGTTGGCCTGTAAACACCGCTGTGTGTCCCGCAAGTGTCCAACAATGACCATATGAAAAGGTGGCAACCCATGGCAAACAGGCTCTTTTACCAACACAACTGCAATGACTGCAAATATCTGGGACAGAAATACAAGGGATAGCTGTCACTTACACATATCCCTTGATATATCACTGCAATTCCAGAGGTATACAAGTAGCAAGCTCACCTGCAGACGATATAGAAACCAATTAACAACGGCCCAATGTTCAATCCCATAACATAAGTCTACTAGCTGTTAGCTCTCTAATTAGGGACGGAGCCCACACACATATATATGGAATATGTAGAAATGCAAGGCCCACAAACCTGTATATGCTACGTACACCAAACGACATCCCCCACACTAGAAACTAAAGCAATACAGACTGTAATAGCAGCACAAACATCCAGTCAGTCAATTACATCTCCAGAACCCTCAACATACCGTGTGAGAGACACAATTAAAAGCGTCATGCAAAATTGCAGGCATTGTATAATGGAACAAACAACCATGTTACAGGTTTTGTTTGCAATAGTCAGTTATCAGACGTTGGGATGACAGGTACACCCACATGTTGAACCAAATACTCTACCTGTCACACACAATCCACGGGGGACATGAATCCAAAGTATACTTGTCTCCATGCATAGCAGTTGCAATTACACATAACAAAACACGATACATACCGTCTCCCTGAAGGTAGGGCAAATAGGCAACGCCCAAGTGGAGAATTCAATTATACCCCACTGTTGCCACGTAACTGGTGAATGGAGTAGCTGCACAGCTGATATGCAAGTAATTAGTCAATCAGGAACACCAATTGGCGGGATGAATCCACATGTTACAGGTATCGACGTATATAAAGATGACTTGCCAGACATTCAAACCGTATGCTCATACTGAATACCAGTTGAAACACTGTGAGAGAGATAGAAACGAAACGCCATAATGATAACACGGTATGTACAACACCCAATATGTAAGGTTATGTATAGCATGATCTGTATTAATTAGTTTTACTGTATGTATAGCCTGGTTTGCATTAATTAAACTTGTCCGCAATGCATAAAGTGGGAAAAGGTATTTATGTAGTGATGTCTTTCTGAGCATACTAACGCTTGTAGAAACTGTGCGTCCAGCAGTGGGACACAAGGTACACAGCACAGACACCACAAGGGATGCTACATGAGGGCATTAAACAGAACAATTCCATACAACCCGCCGTCAGTGGTAGGGTATGTCCAACAAGGACATGCCATAGCAGGGGATAGTATATGTTGATATACTGTCACAGTACGCATGTGTATGGGCATATAACGTTAATGACATATCTACGGTTGTCCCACTGTGCAAGTATGCTTTGCATTATGGGATACTATGTGAAATATGTGTAATGTATAGTATTGTAGGTAGATATGACAGATATTCTACACAGCATAACAGGCATATCATGCATACCACAGGTATCGTCTATTGGCATGTACAATAACAGGATACATATGGCTTGTAGGCATGGGACATTGTAATAGTATGATAGCTAATCTAAATGGAAGGGCTACCAAGTAACCATGCACAAAGGACATGTAATAGCTTCACAGGTGCATAGTGGGGTACTATGCAGTCTGGCAAGTCCATGTGTAAGCACAACTACAGTGTTCACACTAGTGGCACCTCTCTAGGATAGTGTCCTGTGAACAGCAGAGCCATGTGTCACCTGCACCTCTGCACAGTACAGCCACTGCAGTGATCCCAGGCCTACATGTGTCTCCCAACCACCAAGGGAGGTATCACATGAACAGTGCTACTGAGTGTCCCTGCGTGATGTACATAGGACTTATGTTCCAAAGCATGGTGAGTGTCCGGTTTGGGAATGTAACCCTCAAGCACATCCCACTCATTGTGGCGTGTGTGCACATATCCATGAGCATGTTGCTCACAGTGGCTTTTGCTTATGTATGAGGAGTATATCCATTAATAATGTTGTGGACATTGGCCCTGTCTGATCAGCAGAGGTCACCCCTGAGTATGTAGTATGCAAATGTGTACAGATGTGGTGTCCGTAGTGCAGCCGCATACTTAAACTGTCGGAGCTCAGTAAACGTCATGGCGTGTTAATGTTGTGGTATGTAAAGCTGTAGCTGTTGTGTAAGGTACACCCTAAATGGGGTGGTGTACCCTTGAATGTGTGTAGAAGTCTTGAGTTCAGAGGTACAATGGGTGCCTATGTACCAGCTACACACCCAGTACAGATAGGTGTGGCCATGTAGAAGGATATCCATGCCACAGTGGCAATACGGTAACCACAGGAGTGGGTGCAACATATGTGTGTACTGCAAACATGTACAATGTGATATGTATGTAGGGGACTACCACCCATGTGATAGTCAGTGGGTGAATGGTGAAATGCAAAGGTGATGTTCATGCACCTTGTGTCATGCAGCTTGACGCCATGATAGTCATATCATGTATCTGTCACAGTGACACCCGTATGGATGGAGTCAGTATCAGCTGGTGGAGCAATCATGGCACTTTGTATGCAGGGGTTTGAAAGCTAGGCAGCGAAAGTCCCCTGTGCTAGCCTGTACCACAGGGAAGCATATAATGAACATGAGGGACCCAATGACTGAGGACTGTGGTATGCCAAATGTACCTGACATGTAGTAGGTACTATGGTATGCTGGCCTCACTGTGTGTGTCCTGTCCATGAGCCAGATTGCATAACATCCTAAGACATAGGGTACGATGTGCAGGTGGATGTGTATGTTGTCAATACCAGAATGGAGAATGGTGCTGAAAGGCAATGAGAGGACAATGTAGGATGTGTGGACTCCCGTTCCATCAGCAACTGCCCTGGTAACTGTATGAAATGTGTAGGGGCCATGCTCTCGCCCTAACAAGCCCAACCCGGGTGGCAGCAAAGGACGGGAGCCCAACAATGTCTCTGTGAATGGTGTCCTTGATGATGTGCCCCATAGCCATGCAGAGCAGTCCAGTCAGGTGTGTAGGACTATAGTCCCACTCGTGCATTGTGGTGCCACCTGTGTGTAGTGTGATAAATGCTGCTGTGTGCCATTCAGGGGTTACAATGTCTCAAACAAGGCTATTGCTGAATATGGTGGCCTAGTGGGGAGACATGTCATTCAGAGGTTTGTGGCCATCACAGCCTGGGACGTTGGAAGGTGACATGGGGCCAGTGTCCCAGGACATATAGAGTGCAGGTCAGTACTGTGTACGTGTGACCACAGGGACACCACAATGTTCCTGTATGGATTGTGGCCCTGTAGTGAGTGAGAGGGTGTAATGTTAGCATTGAATCCATCCTCCAGCATGTTGCCAACATCACCTGGGTCTGTAATGTTCCTGAGTGACTGTTGTATGTGACAGCAGATGTGGGTGTTGCCATCGACTACTGACATACCACCATAATGCTTGGTGGTACACCCCGGAATGTGTCGTAGTCATGTTTACGTAGCTAGTATTGGAGTATGTGATGAGGGACCCTGTTTCCCTACCACGGCTGACCAGTGAGCTACCCCACCCATGGGAATGTACACCACTGTGCAACAGCCTACACCTGTTGTTGTACATCATATGTCCATGGAACATGACCACCAGAGTGGCGTCTGTTATCTGGTGTGTACCATCATGGCTCTGTGTGGAATAGCATGATCCATGCAGTTGTGTACATGCTAATGAAGTTCACTGGGGTATGTTTCAGCATTTGTATGTGCATTGTTCATCTGTACGGGTGTCATGACGTTAACAACCGCTGTCAGCAGACGTCTGTAGTAGGTGTTGTAGTACTCATGTACTGTGTATGCTGTGATGGGTGTGGTGCCGGGATGTGGCTAACAAGGTTGATTAGCATGTGTTTGGAATCCACCAATGAGGGGATAACCCCAGGTGTGTAACACCAGTCACATGGTGGTAGTGTTCATGTCAAGGTTAATGTAGGTCTTGGAGGTGGTGTGTATGGGTTGATCCAGCAGAGCGGAGGTTATGACTCATGGATGTGTCGGTACATGAGTGGCTATCCCAGTTAAGTGTGGGGTAGTGTCAGTCACACATCAGTAGTAGCTGTCTGAGCCTCACTGTCCAATATACCAACAAATAAGGTATGTTAACTGTGGGGTATGATGTTGACTCTGTAGCTTGTTACAATGTGTATAGCGGTCCCGGACACAGTTAGTTGCACATGGAGCACCTCTGATGCATTGTGCTAAGTAACTAGCCAGGATGTGTGCACAACATAGTGGGATATGGGAACCCCTCAGCTGTGGGTGTGCCGGTCCAGGTATGTGCCTGAAAGGTATGGTCTGTCTATAACCTGTCATTGCAGGTATGCTCTGCAGAGCCTAGAGGCAGGTCCCAGTCACTGCAGAGATGTTGGAGTGGTGCATTATAAGGTGTGCCTTGCCTGCATGCATCACACAGGAAGATGCAAACATTGTGTCACATGACATCATGTCATGCTTGCCAGTTCCCGTACTGCTGGTGACAGTTATTGGAAACTGTGCAAGACAGGCAGTATAGAAGCAGCAAGAGCCTTACATGTGAGCTGTACTCCCAGGGCTGACAGGTGCAAGTCATCTGTGCCACAGCATTGTGTTTGACAAGGTCAGTCAAAACGGACAGATACCAGATGCCTGTGGAATGACAATAGGAGCATAGGCAACTGTTGAAGTGACACAGTCGGTTGTTGTACAGTGGTATCGTGTCCAGATGAATGTAAAATGCTCCCCAGGCCTTGGCCCACACCCTCAGGGCTATAAGACTGGTGAGCTATTGCATGTCCCTGCACACGTAGTCTGTGAAGTGGCATCACAGGGCAGTCACACTAACATGGAGAATGACAGTCACATCGTACCTGGTGAGGTGTGGCATGGGTGCATAGGTTATGTTGCAGAACCAGTTACCTGACATCAAGATGTAAGCGACTATTGCCTTGTGTAGCCTGCTGTGTGGAACTGCAGTGTGACTCCCTACAGAGTCACCTATGACTGGTGTGTTGTGAATGTTATAACTCCCTATTGGCTGTATGTGATGGACACACATGAGTCTGTGGGCTATAAGTTGGTGATGTTGTCTTCCATGATGGAGGCTACCTCTGGTGCCTACACTGAGTATGGAGACGTATTGCACAAGTTGTCCTCGTAGGTGTGACCAGTGGTGGAGATCATGTGAGACTATGTGATGGGTGGGGTGTGTTGCGAATGTTACACATCCCCAAATGACTGTCAGGTGCAGTCAGGGTTGGTGACAGCATTACCCCCAGCCATAGCTCAACCTCCTGTCCCCAAAATGAGGAACATTAGCCCTCATAATGTGTGACAAATGGGCAAAATGTGGAACACTTACAACTGACTTACTAACAGCTTCAACTAGGAAGGGCATATGATGGCTAAAATAGGCTGGTTTTACGTATGAAAAAGATATTCTAATGATCTAATATGATTCCCATCTATTTAGCCATGGCTAGCAGGTAAACAATTTCCAACAATGAATGTGTGACAGATCCTTTCAATGTGGAACCTTGAGGAACATGCACCTTTTAAGACCCCAAATGAGGTATGTTCCTCGTAATGAGGTACACTTGAGAGCTATGCCCCCAGCACGGCTGCAGAAGTGTATCCCCCACAGGCTGTAATGTCGTATGTTGGGAGGTGAGCATTGAATGTGTACATGAGACAATTGCTCTATTGCCACATGTATGACATATCCCTCATATAGACAGGCAGTAGCACTGGTACGTGACAGTTGGATATGCCTGTATATACAACCATGTCCCACAGGATATGTGCGTTACGTGTGTACAACAGCTGTTGTACCATAAGCAAGCTGGGAAGTGTAGGACAGCCAGTGTACCTGTGGGAAATGGTGTGGAATGGGTGCTATAGTAATCAGTAGCTCATGACATGCTCACAAGTTCTGAACAAGTGCCTAGCATGACCATACAATACAGATTAGGTGTTGGATAATATCAACCCACAAGTGGTGATGACAGTCATTTTGGGTGGCACCGCACTATACCCCTGCTGAGTATGGTGTGCATGTCCATGAACCATTATCACTGTAGATGTTAGCAGTACAGATGTACAAGACAGCACGGATGTTTGATTACAAATACCTTTGTATGTCACAGGAGTGTTCCACCAGTGGCCTGTTGACAGACTCACAACTACAAAAGGTGCAAGAGTGACATGTGCACATCACACCAGTGCCAGCTCCAGTAGAACAGGGTTAATTTGTTGTGCCCCACCCTCATTGTAGCCCATACCACACAGACAAATGTTAGGCATCTGTGTATGTAAGGCTGTGAATGGCCATGACCTATCAGTATAGCTGTGTCAGTGTTGTTAACAACATACAGAATGGGCTGTGTGGGTGAAATGTGTGACATATGTGCACAGTCTGATGGATGATACCAGCATTGTCACTGCTAGGTGAACATCCCTGTACCCAGAAACTACTACCTAGGCTGTGGTCAACATTATGGACACTGTGTAAGGGATGGTGCTGTGCAGTGCACCCCCCCCCGCCTTGGTGACGTCTCCAGGCCCCTTAGGTAGTCATATGAGGTACCCATGTCATTTCAGGGTGCCATCCATGAGCATGGAGATCACTGGACAGGCATATACAGCACTGTGGTGACCAATATTGGATCACATACCACCTTTAAGGGGTAATGGCTATGCATGGATGTGCGATACCAGCCTTCACAATCCTCACCTCCACTATGCAGCATGCTGTCTACCTTGCAGAAAGACATTTGCTACACCATGATGATGGACATGCTACATGTCCATATCCTGATCTATAAGACATATGTCATGGACAGCCACCCTCCTAATACTAGGATCGCCACAGGCTGGACAGATCCCTGTGCCATATATGTGACATACTCCCGCCATACCATGCAACCCTGTCCATCAAAGCTGCACATGTCATCCCAGTCATACATGGTGTGATGTCCGCATGGTAGATGTACTATCAACTGACTGGATCAGTAATGTGGCACTGATGCACCTTGCGGTGGCATAATGGCTGTCTGTTACAGCTTGGAAACCATGCCCGCACATGCTATGGTTGATAACCATCCCTGCGAATGTCGTCTGACTAGCCATTGTCCCATGTCTATCACATGTGCAATACAGGCGATCCGTGGCAGGATGTTGAACAGTTGTTCAGTGCTGTGTAGATGTATATGGCAAAACACATGATTGTACAGGTGTCCATGCGTATGTGTGCATTGTCACTGCTCAAGTCCATTACGGCTGTGTCTGTGTTGATATGTGACATATACACAGCATCCAGGTCAACAGCATTACCGTGGACACATCCAGGCATGTGCAGACAGGTAAGAACACAAGTGCAGGCAAATAGACATGCCCACAGCAAGACAGCATTTACATGGAGTATGAACACTGTAATGAGGTGACACACATATATGGTGATGATAGACAATGCATAATGGGTGTGGCATGTGTGTGACACAAACATGTCAGTCATGTCAGTGTCATGATGCTTTGCAAAGATAACTGTGCAGATGTAGTAGATGTCATAGAAATGTATGTGCAGCAGTATATCTGTACATCTCTGAAACTGTGACCTGTCACCATCATTATGTCTTACAGATAATGCCCAGTACACGCCTCCCAGCATACTGCTGCCAGGAGGATGATGTCCTCATCCTACAGCTCCATGACAACTATGACTTGTTGTTCAGCCATGTGCCACAGCATGCCCAGCAGCGGGATGACCTGTGGCAGGATCTACGCAGGAGGGTGAATGATGTGGGTGGCCATAACCGCACCTACCAGCAGGTGCGCAGACACTGCATGGACTTGATACGACATGCAAAACAGTGTGCCATTGCAATCACCAGGGAACAAGGTGGAACAGGTGGTGGGCCACCAACCCAGCCGCCACTCACACACACTGAGGAGCTACTGGCCAGTCTGGGGACACCCAGGGAACAGCATCCACAAACACTAGCTGCCATCGTGGAGGTGGGTGTCTCCCAACCAATGAGCCTGGAGTTGCCTGGTAAGTCAGTACTGCACATATGGCTATTGTATCCCATTTAGGTGCATGTGTCACTGTACATTATGTAAAGTAACAACATATGCAAGGTATGTGGACACACATGCTGCATACTACAGTATGCTACGCTGTGTATGCACACATGTGCATACTATATGCTATTACACAGGTGAATGTGTTCACATGCACAGTACAACCTGTGGCTGTCATACAGTCATGGATAATGTCCATACTGCTGTGTCACCCCTATACAGGTACCTCTGGTGTGCCGCACAGACATGAGTCCATTGCAGGTGAGACTGTCATCAGTATCAGGCATGTTACAGTGTAGATCTATTTGCCATGTGGCCAGTTAACACTTGCACACCTGATGTTTGTTCCAGTCACGATATACAGGTTGCATCACCCATCATTCACACAGGCCACCCATGTGCAATATATACAAACAAAATGATACACTGACTTGAAACCACAGTACTTGTCATTGCGACATGTGTGGTCAGCTGTGCATACAGCTGTGGAGGTGTTCTACAATGGAGGCATATGTAGTATGCATTGGAACAACATGTGTGGTACGCACACAGTACCACACAGTGAGCTGTGATATGGGCAGCCCACAGATGTCACCATTGTGTCATATGCCCCTGCATTGGGTGCACACATTGTGATGTGCCACCTGACATGTCCCAGACACATAGTGCTCTGTCTGCAATATTGTCACACTATCACATGACCTATAACCCACATACCAAACATACAACCCGTTGTCTGCATAGCCCTGTGGATTGTGACATATCTGACATCTATGGGTGTATGTCATATGGGACAACACAGACATGTGAGATAGATGGCCATCACACACATTTGGCCAACACATGTGCACACATGGCCATGGGGGATGGCCAGAGACATGTAGCCACACAGTACATGGGATGTATATACACCCTGTTGCACATTGTCCACACATGGTCCAATTATAGCCTTAGTTGACTGATTATAAAGTTGATGTGGTACACTGGACATCCTAAAACCCTGTGCACAGCTACAGGAGGTGTCATTGAAGTCTACCATATACGATCTGTTGAACATCATGACTGTGTTGCAGTTATGGCTATGCAATGTGGACATATTATGCATTCTACAGCAATATAGATGCCTCATGATGCCATGCAATGGCACAGTGTCTGTACTTCACACTGTATAGCAATGTAGACGGCTCACACTACCCTCCCATGCTCATGCACATTTGCTAAACATGCATTCTATCTGTAGGGCATACAGACAACACTGCAATGTGAAGCCCATTATGATGCTGTACATGTGTCAGGACACCATTGTGTCAGACATGTATGCATGTTAATGCACATGTCAGCAGATTACATGTCAAGGTCACGTCAGCCATGTGTACTATTATCCTGTTCTGGGCCACATGGTGTATCACGGGGATGCATGCATACTACCATGATTGTGTGAACTGCATGGCTACTGATATGACACCTGCTTGCTGTAGTGTGCATCCAGGGAGGTATGCTTACTAACACTATTAATGTCTGAGCTGCATGCCCTCTGCTGTATCACAGGCATGCTGCATGCCATCTGAGAAATCACATGCATGGTGTGTCTGTGTGTCATTGTGTCTGTGTGTGTGTCTGTGTGTGTGTGTGTGTGTGTGTGTGTCTGTGTGTGTGTGTGTCTGTGTGTGTGTGTGTGTGTGTGTGTGTGTCTGTGTGTGTCTGTGTCTGTGTCTATTGTACTTTACAGTATTTCTTTGCATTCACAGGTGATGTAGGTGCATTACCCTCCTGCGGTCCATCTGATGTTAGTGTCCCCACAGATACTAGCGGTGATGAACATATGCATGAGGTACAGGCAGGGTTGTCAGGGGCTAAATCTGTGCCAATGGTTACCATCCTAGCTATGTCCCCCTCTTCCCCGCACACAGTTCTGTTGCCAAAACATACCACATCACCAGTGGCCATAGAGGAAGGACAGTCAGCGTCTGTTAGTGTGGAACAGGAATGTGTGGTGGCTAAAGAAGGTGTGTCTATACACCATGGTGTCAGTGTAATGACTGCAGATGTGCCACACAGGCATGTGGCCGGTGCTGCTCATAGGAGGACCTCTGGCAGACATGCACCTGCAGGACAGAGCGCAGCAGCTGGTATCACCAGATGCATGTTCCGGACTGTAATGGCAGCACAGGCACGTGCTGAACAGCAGAACAGAGAAGGGCAGAGGCTGCAGAGGGCTGCTATCCATACCCTAAATGACAACATCCAGGCATTGGCAAATGCTCAACAGCAGATTGCTGATGTTCTGGATAGGCGATTGGGTGAAATGGTCGGAATCCTTGACCGAGGCATGGCAATCCGCGAGCGGGAGCTGTCTGTGCTGGAACATCTGGTAGGAGTGAGGTATAGGCCACGTGGACATAGGCCAGCAACACCACCTAGTGTAGGTCGATGTTAGCGTGCCACCTCACATGCCCACTCCCATAGTGCCGGTAGCAGTAGCAGTGCAGCTGGTGCTGCGCTGTCAGCACCAGGACACAGCAGGCCACATGGACATGGCCCTGGACGTTCTCAGCAGGGACACGGCTCCAACGGACATGTGTCATCAGACATTAGCCACTCTGTACCTCCACCTGGTAGTGCCCGTGCAACCCCAGGCAGGCACAGGTCACGTGGCCATGGACAGACACAGTGAGCTGTACAACCTTGTCTGTACAATCTGGGGCTGTCAATTATACCCCGTGTAGGCCTCACAAATGGCAGAACTGTGTACACACATACACGCACACAGCAAACACAACTGTAGGGCTCCACAACATCCACATGCATTCTGAACAGACATGTCCAATCAACTCACCGGCCCTTACACACACACACACACATGATGTTATCCATTGGTGCAGCCTATGCCCCTGGTAAACATATCACCCTGTGCATGTGATGAAGCCTATGCCGCATCCCTGTCATCCACACCATCGGTGCAGGGTTATGCACAAATATTTTGATGCACAGGGTGAACAGAATAGTGAGAGGTGTATGTAATATTACCTGTGTATGCATAGTGAGGGATGTTTATGTTGCAGTGGTTGTGTGTGAATACTGAGAGATGTGTATGTGACATAGGTTGTGTACTGTCGACATGCACCGGTCATACCATGTAGTTCGGGTGCAGCATGCATTGTGATGTGTTCACGGTCTGTGTCTCGGTTACATCTGTAGCACCATGTTGGTTGTGATACACTGGTTCCCTCCTATAGTGTACTTGCATGTGCCTACAGGTAGCAGTGTTTGCAGTCCCCCACGTGTAACTGTGGATTACTCACAGGCACGTCTGGCAATATCATCATGCTACATGTACACTCAACCTGACAGTTGGAAACACCAACATGACACAGATGTCTGCACATATACTGCACCTGACGCATGTGGTCAGTGCCACAGGCTACACTAAACAGAGACGTGACATACATAGCAGGACACATTACAGGTATGGTGACATGGTGCAGGGGTTGTACACAGCGGTCTGGCCAATGATGATGTGAGGTGTCACTTGGTAGCTGGAGGCCACACTGTGCAGCAGTAGGACCCTGTAACAGTATGGGAACATGGCCACATTCACGGGGTGTACACCACTATAACGCACACCCCATAGTGTTCATGTGGGGACCCTTGCCTATGTGGTCATCACCCTCACAGTACTATGCACCCACACGATGTGTCACAGAGAAGGAACATGCATAGGTAGCCAGTATGGCTGGGACCTATGGCATCAACAGGGTAGTGCATCACCATTACGGGTTAGTCATCACGTGGGGTTAGTGATCATTTCTCACTCTATATTAGCATACACCCTCACACCAAGCACCAGACATACATACAGACACACACACACTGTGGTGACCACACATGTGTATACGGATAGCCGACGTGTGTGATGCACCACACCGGCCGACGTCATGCTTCCCACACTGACGTATGTACAGATCTCTACAACAGTGTACAGGGATGTGTAACAACTGGGACATATTCCCCGCGATATGTGGCATCTCTGGTCACACATTCGGACACACATGGCAGTGCTGGGAATGATACACCTGCCATATGATGACACGTTTGATAGACATGCAGCGGTATCGATTGCATTATGTGTACCAACGCTATATCTGGCAATTGTGCTGCTATATGCACACGGGAGGTTGTAGGTGTTACAGGTGCCATGTGACATATAGTTGGTAACACCTGACCGCTGTGTATGCATTATGTCAGCACCATCACGTAACAGCGACATAGCGTACTGTTTGCACATGGCATGATAGGATGGTGTGTGACACAACTGTGAGCCACCCCCTGCACACATACATCTACACAGGTGGTTCACCACTTTATGTACACACATCCCTCCATACGTGCTGTTTGTATGTCACTGTATACAGGTGTCAATGATGGGTCTGCATTGCGACTGCATGTCGTAGTTAGGTGCAACTATGTTACGGACATTGGCCACTGCACATGCATGGTTGCTGCATGCACAGTACAGATGTCACATGTGTCTCCTGTTGCCATGTTTGTATGCATTGCTATTGTTGGACATGTGTGTTGACATACATAACACATGGACTGTGGTATGATATCACGGGTGTCACAGGCAACCAGTACAAGGGTATGTGTCCCGGTCAACATTGTTACCCCCTGTAGTGTGAGCATTCAACAGACATGGACCCACCTTCCATTTGCGTGTGTAGCATTGATTATGCCACTGTTATGCATGAGGTACATCAAAGGCTATGCTATGTATGTATGTGTTGTGTGTGCAGTCCATGCACACATCCACACAATCACATGTATGACATATCCAGATGTGTGTTCATTGGTGTACAGCAACAGTCATGTGTCACAGCTGTGTAAGGGACGTGGTATGTCTTGAGCTGTCCTGTTCATGTATACTGGTATCATTGCAATGCATAACACCTGTTGGATCCCTGTTGGTACATGTGTACTCTGCACAGCTGGTGTACACCTCTGTACAGCCCAGTGGTCATGTGTCACATGGTGTTGTGGTACTGTAAGGCTGTGTATTGCTGCACCGACGACATGGTGATGACTTGACAGCTACAGTGTACACTGCAGTGTGTACGTGTGTGACCTGCACCTGTGACAGCTGTGATGGCAGCTGTGTGTGTACAGGTCACTGCATGTGTGACCGCCCTGTGCATGAGGACAGTTATACCATACTGTGCCCTTCTGTACTGTGCCCTTCTGTGTGTACACTCCATCTGCATGCACGACAGGCCTTTGCAACAGCTGTGTGAGCATGCCCAGTATGCTGTTGTGTAGATGGACACACAGTACAGTCCATGTACGCAGTTGTGTAGATGGACACATGGTACAGTCCAATCTGAGACCTTCCGTGTTTACACTCCATCTGCATGCAAGACGACCCTTTGCAATAGCTAAGTGTGTGAGCACGCCCAGTATGCTGTTGTGTAGATGGACACACAGTACAGTCCATGTACACAGTTGTGTAGATGGACACACGGTACAGTCCAAACTGAGACCTTCCGTGTTTGCACTCCATCTGCATGCAAGACAGCCCTTTGCAACAGCTAAGTGTGTGAGTATGCCCAGTACACCGTTGTGTAGATCGACACACAGTACAGTCCAAACTGACGTATATTACCAGGTGTGCGGCCATGGCCAGTGACACATTGTGTCGGTGATGTCCCTCTGTGCATGGGCATGGCCGTTGACATCCTGTATTGCCATGGTGGTCATCCAGGCAACAGATTTCCGTCTTCAACGTCAGGATGGATGCCTACCGAGTACACACTGGGTGACTATCTGGAAGGGTGTACTGTCTGTGGTGCGTACTGTGTCTATGTATTGTTGTTGTAGTGCTCCATACATGTATAGTTGCCCCGAGTACACCACTGCCGTTTGTTTGTATACGTCTACCATGGGACAGTACTATGTCTGATTGTACACTCTCTATACAATCACTGCCGGCGTCCTGGCATTTGCGGATGTTGACACATGCCTAGAAGAATGCCTGTGGGACTACTGTGTTTAGTAATCTCGGTAGCATGTTCTGTAAATGCGTTATGCTGTAGTGTGATAGGGTAGTTAGGTGTAAGTTCGATTCCCAGCCCTGCCAAGTGTGTGTGTGTGTGTCTGTGTTTGTGCGCATGCTCCTGTCCGCCTGGGGACTCAGGTTATGCTTTTAGATGCTTCACACCACAGATATATCCTGCTGACGTTTTTGCCTTTATGGTTGTCGACACACACCTAGAAGGATGCCTGTGGAACTGCTGTGTTTAGTAATCTTGGTAGTGCATTCTGTAAATGCGTCATACTGTAGTGTGATAGGGTAGTTAGGTTTAAGTTCGATTCCCAGCCCTACCAAGTGTGTGTGTGTGTGTGTGTGTGTGTGTGTGTGTGTGTGTGTGTCTGTGCTCATGCTCCCGTCCGCCTGGGGACTCAGGTTATGTTTTTTGACGCTTCACACCACAGATATATTCTGCTGACGTCTTTGCCTTTGCGGATGTCGACACGCACCTAGAAGAATGCCTGTTGGTCTGCTGTGTTTAGTAATCTCAGTAGCACGTTCTGTAAATGCGTCATGCTGTAGTGTGATAGAGCACTTAGGTGTAAGTTCGATTCCCAGCCCTGCCAAGTGTGTGTGTGTGTGTGTGTGTGTGTGTGTGTGTGTGTGTGTGTGTGTGTGTGTGTGTGTGCGTGCATGCTCCCGTCTGCCTGAGGACTCAGGTTATACTTTTAAATGCTTCACACCACAGATATATCCTGCTGACGTCTTTGCGGATGTCGACACGCACCTAGAAGGATGCCTGTTGGACTGCTGTGTTTAGTAATCTCGGTAGCGCGTTCTGTAAATGCGTCATGCTGTAGTGTGATAGGGTAGTTAGATGTAAGTTCGATTCCCAGCCCTGCCAAGTGTGTGTGTGTTTGTGTGTGTGTGCGCATGTTCCCGTCCGCCTGGGGACTCAGGTTATGCTTTTAGACACTTCACACCACAGATATATCCTGCTGACGTCTTTGCCTTTGCGGATGTTGGCACGCACCTAGAAAAATGCCTGTGGGTATGCTGTGTTTAGTAATCTCGGTAGCGCGTTCTGTAAATGCATCATGCTGTAGTGTGATAGGGTAGTTAGGTGTAAGCTCGATTCCCAGCCCTGCCAAGTGTGTGTGTGTGTGTGTGTGTGTGTGTGTGTGTGTGTGTGTGTGTGTGTGTGCGCATGCTCCCGTCCACCTGGGGACTCAGGTTATGCTTTTAGACGCTTCAAACTACAGATATATCCTGCTGACATCTTTGCCTTTGCGGATGTCGACACGCACCTAGAAGGATGCCTGTGGGACTGCTGTGTTTAGTAATCTCGGTAGCGCGTTCTGTAAATGCGTCATGCTGTAGAGTGATAGGGTAGTTAGGTGTAAGTTCAATTCCCAGCCCTGCCAAGTGCGTGTGTGTGTTTGTGTGTGTGTGTGTGTGTGTGTGTGTGTATGTGTGTGAACATGCTCCCGTCCGCCTGGGGACTCAGGTTATGCTTTTAGACGCTTCAAACTACAGATATATCCTGCTGACATCTTTGCCTTTGCGGATGTCGACACGCACCTAGAAGGATGCCTGTGGGACTGCTGTGTTTAGTAATCTCGGAGCGTTCTGTAAATGCGTCATGCTGTAGAGTGATAGGGTAGTTAGGTGTAAGTTCAATTCCCAGCCCTGCCAAGTGTGTGTGTGTGTGTGTGTGTGTGTGTGTGTGTGTGTGTGTGTGTGTGTGTGTGTGTGTGTGTGTGCGCATGCTCCCTTCCACCTGGGCACTAAGGTTATGCTTTTAGATGCTTCACACCACAGATATATCCTGCTGACATCTTTGCCTTTGCGGATGTTGACACGCACCTAGAAGAATGCCTGTGGGTCTGCTGTGTTTAGTAATCTCGGTAGCGCATTCTGTAAATGTGTCATGCTGTAGTGTAATAGGGTAGTTAGGTATAAGTTCGATTCCCAGCCCTGCCAAGTGTGTGTGTGTGTTTCCAGCTGCATGATAACAGTACATTGCTTTTACAGTATTCACTCACCATAACATCTGTGCTGCGTCTTTGCCTTTGATGCCGCTGTCTACAGGCTAGACGTATGCCTGTGTGATTTCCATGATTTACTAATCACGGTTGCACATTCTGTCACTGCGTAATGCTGTTGTGTGGTACAGTGGTTACATTCGTGTTCTGCTCACAACCCTGCCACGTGTGTGTGTGTGTGTGTGTGTGTGTGTGTGTGTGTGTGTGTGTGTGTGTGTGTGTGTGTGTGTGTGTGTGTATGTGTGTCTGTATATGTCTGTATCTATATATATGTATATAAATATATATATATATATATATATATATATATATATATATATATATATATATATATATATATATTTTCTGCCCATAACTCTGCTCTTGCATGGACAGCTGACTGTTTCAAGTATCGCATATTTGCATAGCTTTCACATACCAATGGGGTATGTTGCAAATCCCAACATTGTCCGTGCAACGTTCATGTTATGGGTGGTGTTACACGCCCTTACAGGTGTTTGCTGTATAGCTTGGCAGACATCTATCCTTGCTGTACTCTCACTCTACTCGTACACGCCGGAGGCTTCATGTATCATGGCCTAGTTTTGCTGTGTGTATGTCTATTTGTGCTGTGTGCATTGCTGTGGGTATGTCCCACTATCATCATTTGTAAAGGTGACAGCCCTATAGGTACTTCATGTAGACTGCTGTGTTATTTGACATGTCAGCACATACCTGCGGACAGTACTGAACGTCCTACTGCAGCGCTTTTCATACCTTCTGTGTTATCTTGCAGTCGATAATGCTGTTTCCTCACACATGTATCTGTTTCTGATCATACCACTCCACCTCCTAGAGCAAACATCTGGACAAAGCCTTAACTGATAGTGGGACACATGGGGCAGTATTTACATATTGCTCTTACAAACGTAGATAGTTGACACAATAATAGGTTTTGCATTAGTATGACTTTTCTGATGGATTTGGTGTCTTAAACTCACATGTTTGTCATTATTTCATGACTTCAGTTCTCAGGAATTTGCCAGAATGGTACTGATTTTAAGTGGAACACACCAAACATATGAGGCAGAACTCTGCACATTCTGCATAAATCTGTACAGTTGCGGAGTATGTGTCTGATACAAGATATCAACTTTCTGACACCAATAGACACACTATATGGCTGCATCACAGGCCAGATGCCATTACATTTATATTGCAGGACACACCCACCCAGAGGGTTGTATTCCTCACACAGGCCAACAGCTGCTTATCCACACTAATTAGTCTATCATGTACCTTATGTGTACGCCGGTATTTGCGCTTTCCGTCAGTGGCAGAGCTCACGTACGAGTATGGGGGACTGGACATTGTAACGGTGACACTGCATGACACCCTGAGGGACACATTTCTTTTGAGTCTATTAACCTTCCACATTGACTTTCACAGGGCATACATTGTCATTCACATTTGTCGGAGTACATGCGTATGACTTGTACATGTTTTGTCATTTGTCCTGACGTCTTTCTTCTCACCTGTCCACCTAGTATCACTAGTTCTGTACATGTATTTTGGACAGGTTACCTTCATACCCCTAACCTGTACACATTATGGGTAAATGCCCTGACGTTTGACCTTTGCTCTTGTTACATTTGTCATAATAATGTGCATTTCTGGTAAATTACTGGCAAGGCATTACGAACTGTGCGGTTAGATAATAGTGACTGACATTTCTATGTTATGATTAGTAACACTCATAACATTCATATTCCTGGCTACGCCAGTATTCTATCAATGTTCTGACTTTGTCTGGGGTATATCTAATATAGTCCCTATCTGTATTTCATGTACTATGCCTTAGCGCAGCTGTCTTATTCTGACAGTTTGCCAGGTATGGTTACTATCTTGGTTGTACGCATGTCCATCCATGATAATCGCCTACATGACACTGATATAGGGCCCTACATATTCCCACAATGGTTTACGCAATATCCAGTGGATGGTTTGCCCCATTATTGAGAATATAGGCGTGTGCTATACCCACATCACTCCCATGGGGCGGACCTAATAAATCTCTGCCAAACAACACCTAGGCCCATTTCTGCATACCCATGATTCCCATACCTGACACCCCTCCACAGTACCCATTACACATGATTAATGTGAGCGGTACTAAAGTGTGGGGACAGTTATATGCACTCCCCACTCTCCGGATATCAGTTTGTACATCATACATTCTATCGACACATGTGTCATTACCCTTGCACCTGCTACTGTTGCATGTACAGCTATATCGTATTTGCTGAGGTCACTTATTTTGCATCAATGACGGTTGACACTACGTATGGATCAATTTTTGGGGTCCTGCAATGGACACCTATATTCATGTTTAAAGTGTAGAACTTGCTGGACTGTCACTTTCTGGCCAATGGTTTGGAAAGCAGCGGTGTATTCACCTTTCATGCATGTCTGTTTGTCTACCCATATTAGCTATGCCGTGGCCTATTTATGTACATATGTCATATCTACGGGACATATGTTTGTTGTGTATACATATATACATGTACAGTTCTCATTTCATAATTTGCTTTGGTTTACGTCTGTGGATTATGTGTATACACATATATCTATATCCATACCATACCTTTGCACTGTACAGATTGTCGCAGAATGTACAGCTGGTTGCCTCTTTATCTTCGGTGTGTTTTTCATAACCTTGTGTCTATCTGGCAATGTAGTGGCATTTCATTAAAGACTTACGTTGGGAAATACTGGCAAGCAGTTCAGGTTACGACTGCATACCCTTCAGAGAATCCATGCTACTGACACACCCGTTATTCTATCCACTTTCTATGTTTGTTCTGGCACATATCTGGGGTTTGTCCCTATTTGTACCAGTAGTTTGCATGCCTTTGTCCGGTTTCATACTTTACGGGGTTAACAGGTTTGAGCCATGTATATCTAACGTGGGGGAAACAGCATTCATTTACTATGCTGTGAGCGGATCACACACGCACAGGCGCACTTGCATTTACATGTTGTCGGTTACATCTGTTTAATAAATGTGTGCTTGCGCGGCCTTTCATACTTCTGACCGTAACACTTACTTATCTGTAGTCCAGTTTACAGACTGGTGTGAAACACACGGTTCACCTTTACGTATTTAACTGTGTGTACAGCACGAACGCATTCATTACAATTTACAGGGATATCTGCAGTGGTCGTAGGTCAACTGGGACTGCATTCACATTGGACGGATGCCGGAAACAGTATTCTGTTGCTGTTCTGCCTTATTGATATGCATACCCATAGTACTTAGCTACATCAACATACGCCTCACCGCTTCACTTACAATACAGGCATCCATTCCACTGCTGTGGGAAACACGGTACTACATATTACACGTTCCGTATTGCCTACTGCTGTGGACCCCAGCTGCATTGTTAATCACTCCGAGGATATGCAGAACACCAAGGCATATAGTCGTATCACATGCACGTTTCTGATTGTCAGGGTGTTCATGTTGTGATCTGGGTATGGGCTTGTCCGCCTGGTGAAAGGAACTTCCCTGGCCGAGTTCAAATGTCAGATGAAGCATGTGGACAGGGAGCTTCTCCCTATTATGAACATTTTACCTGTATTTATAGACACATGTGTTTGGGCACCTATCAGGAGCTTATTCTGTTGGCTGTACATATTATGGGTGGGGTTGTTACGGTCCATACTCCATGGTGAGGGGGGGGGGGTCCCATTCACATTTGACTATTACCTGTATTCATTCATACAGGGATTATTTTCTTGGACATATTGTGACTACAGGTATGCAGTTGTACATTACACAAATGTCATGGGTTGTTACTGTACATATGTATGTACCTCTCGACCTCTTTGAGCAACAAATCTGCGCAAACCCTACATGATGGGGAGAGTAAGGGGACACATTTTAACTAGTTTGCTTACGAGCTTATAACGTTGTGGAGTGTTATACTTAATGCTCATTATTTTGTGACGTCAATCCACACCTATTTACCGGACAGGCGCAGGTTGTCGGAGGCACACAACACTATGTGCCAACACTCTGGTCATTCTGCGAATATCTGGACAGTTGAGTGATATGGTACGAACCTCTGTAATACGCTGTTGTGTTCTGGCACAGCAGTAGCTCGGCATTAGGGACAGATGTCGGGACGTGCTGGCAGACAGTTGAGTTTCAGACTTCATACTCCGGACATTAATGCCATTGTGCAAACTGTCATTCTATGATATATCTATGTTTATCCATCCACATGGATATATTCCTGCTTGCACCTGTTATACATTCTACGGATCTCACAGCTCTGAGCTCTCCATACTCCTGCTCCTCTCTACCCTCCAGCTTAACCAGACTTAGCTGACACTCACTTGACTCCAAGTATGTCATTGTTGTAGATTTCTGTATTACCACTACAAACTCTGTATTTGCACTGTCTTATTATGCACATGTTATGCATGTATATTTCCTGACTGTATGCCTTTTACTCTTGTATTTTACCTTTAACATTATGTAGCCTTTATTTCCTTGTATTGCTTGTGGAGCTTTTCTACCCGGGCCTCCGGTGTTACTGGGCACTTCTTCGCCCAGTGGACTTCCTGGGTACTCAAACTGCACATACATGAATAACTTCTAACAGCTATCTTTGCATATTGTACCTGCTGTTGTACCTTTGTCTCACTTGTAGTCACGGCTCTGTCCAGATATCTAGCTCACACAGGTTGTCAGGTATGGTCGGTCACGCCGGCACACACTAGGTATCCCTCACACTTCATCAGGGTTCTCCTGTTAATGTCAGGTGTCTTCCTCACCCTTCTGCCATTTGCCACTATGCGAGTGTGCGATATATTCTCCCGCATATTTGTGTGGGGACACGTGCATCACGGGAAGGTGTTTTATCCTGGGTACTGGGTTATGCATGACCACTCAGGTCTGGACAGTGTCTTGGACCTGTACTTCACATTCTGACTTGGTCCAGATATGTACAGGATTGGACATCTTGTCGTCATACCCATTCTACTATTTACACAGGTTACTTATCCCGTAAGGGATATTCCAGAAATTGGACCATTCCACACAGAAACGATATCAAAATGTATTTTGGCTTTATGAAAATGTGCAGGGGGTTTAACATGCAGGGAATACATGGTTTGCTATCCTGACACTGCCTAGGGTGACAATACCTACTACATATGCGTAGGGGTCGGTATGTGTAGCTGTGTCTGCAACGGACCAGTGGGCCACGTACGGGTGGATTTGGTGGACGTTCTGTTATGGGGCTGGGTTGTGTGATGTGGAGGGTATGCTGGGTAGCCCATTATGCAGCCAGGTGTGTTGCATTTGTTATGGCCAGTTCCATCAGGACCAACCTGTGGGTATGTGACGGTGACATATCTATACATTTTGATCGCACATTTACATGATACATATGTTTGTCGGATTGTGTTCTACACTATGGCCTGTCTGCTTGTCTTGCAGCTGTTTCTCCATGTGTTTGTGTTTATGTCCACTTCACCCGCTGCCCCCTCCTATACTTCTGGTTCACCTTTTCTGCATACGACACAGTATCGCCTTTGTGGGTTTTACCATTACCCATCCACCCCTCACATGCAAATTACTCACATCCGATAGCTCACTACTTTTGTTGTTGGGCCATGACACAGCCAGAGTAGCACATTGACTGCCCTACAGGTGTCGGGTACCTTTATGGTTGTGTGGACTACCCTGCCATGTTTGCTTCCCATGTGCTATACCTCACACACATAGGTACACGCCCATACTTCACTTTCGTTACTTAGTTGGTATACCCGGGTACTACCTGTTCGGCTGTGTCACATACTAGTTTGGCTTCTACCGATGACTCCCGGGATTTGCAGACCTGTTGTACTCATTGGGGGGATGGCACCTTTTCCGATGTCCATGCTATTCCTTCCACATATCCGACTGTTGTGGACAATGCCTCCCATAGGCTACGGTACTGTTTCCACCTTTTCAATTGGCCACAATGTAACATTTTCAGTGGACACAACACATTTTCCACGCCGACACATACCCACGGTCAGTTCGGCAGATAGAACTTACAACTCTTGCCTATATCTAAGCTTTAGTCTTGTAGCATTTCAGTGGCTTATTCTTTTTCTTATGACATTTATGTAATATACGTGTGGAGAACAACTGTTTAATGCCACTATTACATGACATCTGAGGGATAATTATGTCCTATAATCTCTGCACATTTGCCATGTTTACAAGCTTGTGTCAGGACACATCTGGCCGCAGCGGTACTGTCGCTTGCAAAGTGGGACAGGTGGTATTCTTAGTCGATGGTACGGGTCATACTGTTCCTTTTGGCCTACATGTGTCCTTATTGTTGTAGCTCTTTCTATGCTCCTGATTCATTTACATGTGTATTCTATTCCCTGTCACATTTGTTATGTGGGGTACAGACATACCTTTTGTATGTGACTATTACATCCCTTGTGGGATATGATTCGGACATACACTCACTACATATATCTACATTTCTCCTTGTGTATTTTGTTATGGACACATCTGCACAGCTATGTACCCTCCCTCACATTATGGGTCAGCTGGTGACCCTCTCCATTGGGCTGGACATACCTCCTGGCAGCGCCCTAGCATATGATATGTTTCACTTCCACATGGTATAGCTATAAACACTACGTTGGACCACGGGCATGCGTTTTTTCTGTCATTTGTTCAAGGGTAGGGACCTGTTATTCCCTATTGTGCATTTGTGTTTGCTTCTTCATTTTCTGTTTGCAGGGACTATCTTACATGCTTTGTATATGTTTCAGTCTCCACGGACACTGATAGGTGCGAGTATTACTGCAGGCGGACTATACTATTCAGCAGTTTAGGTTGCTCATCGACAGCCGACATTGACATGCCTCCCTCCGCAACTTCGTTACGCCCCATGCACTCATGCACGTTTCCTATGCACGTGGCTGTGGCGGCTGTACGCCTTCATTAATATGCATATGGTGCTACTACTCCATATATACGCCGCACGGCCGGCACAAGTCTTACACCGGCCTTGCGCCGAGCTTCATGAATCCGGGGGATCATCTATTTATGAAACAAACAAAAAAATAAAAACCTATAATAATGACAAAATATGGAACTGTTATAGATCAATTAATGGACATGTGCCAAATGACAGAGACAAAAAATAATTCTCTCTCCAAAGCAGACATCACTTTCATTACATTGGAGACTCCTTACATGGCAATTCATACACAGATCTTACATAACGCCTCATAAAATGGTACTTATGTTTAAGAAAAATATTGGCTGCTGGAGATGTGATTTATCAATAAAAAGGAACCAAATAAAAACAAACTGTAAACTGTTAAAATGCACATCAAAAGAAGAGCTGGAACACAGAACACAATACTCCACACAGATAAAAAAACACAAATGCGCGGCGCTTTCGGCAGGTTCAAATATAACCGCCTTCATCAGACAACAGCTGGGTTACAAAGATACTACGTAATTAAATACATTAAACCAATCAAACTAATTTGTTTGTTACATTAAAAAAAAAAACCATGACCTAAAGAACTCCATCTCTGGTTAAGAATTGCTGAATTTTAGCTCAAATGAAAAGCTAATATTTCCATATTACAATCGAGCGATTATATATATATTTTAAAATTACTTTTAAATAAAACTTGTTGCTTTACTATGACAGACCCGAAGCTGATGAACTGTCAAAAACTTAAAACAAGATGTAACTTATGCATGTTATTAAAGTTCATCCTACCGGCATGTGGAATGATTTATAATGTGACTATGTTAATTGATGTCACTTATATTTACAAAGTATGTAGATAAAAATTATTTAAAAAATAATACTTATAAAATACAGAAAATGCATATTATAATGCATACATGTCAATAAACCATACATTCGAATATCAAATGTCATATAGTTGGTATATTCTACACATGGAAGCAATATATACTAAAAAATATGTACATATATATATTTGTTGTCATGGTTTTTTCTATAATGCAACAATGCACTTTAGTTTGATTGGTTTAATGTATTCAATTGCGTAGTATAAGACACTTCCTTTGTAACCCAGCTGTTGTCTGATGAAGGCGGGTTATTTGAACCTGCCGAAAGCGCTACGTATTTGTCTTTTATTCTGTGGAGTATTAAACCTGTGTTCAACAATTTATCAATAAAAGCAGACTGGCAACATATGTTCTACGAATGCCATTTGATTAAACCATATTGGGATAAAATAAATTATTTTCTGCAAATGGTATTCAAAGACAAATTCCAGATTTCCAAATCTATTACTTTGATTAATGCACCTGTACCTGACTGTGTACCAAGAACAAAATATGTAATCTTGTGTACTCTCCTAGCCATTGCAAGGAAGAACATTACATCAAACTGGAAATCCAAAGCTCCTCCAACTTTTAAGCAATTCATGAATATGGTGTCAGCAGTATCGCAATTGGAAATGAACACTATTAAAGGAAGAACTGAAAGAACTACATGATTATACATAGCATGGCAAAAAGTAACTGAAATACTGGAGAGTAATGACTGTAGCAGATTATAATCAGGAAACAATTGTATAGAAAGTCAAATATTTTTATTATTTATTTATTTTTATTTTGCCATCATTAATATGCATATGGTGCTACTACTCCATATATACGCCGCAATGGCCAATTTTGCCATTTTATAATATATGCCAACAATAGACACCCTTGTAAATACTTTATTTTGGTTTTAATGTTTGATATCTGTTTAGAGGTTTTAGACAACCTTTTTAAATAATTTGTAAATACTTCACTGTCATAAATAACCTGCATTCATGTTTTCTTGTTTTTGGAAATGAATAAAAATATTTACAAATATAAAAAAACAAAAAAAAAAAGAAACTGGTGAAATATTCTCAAGGCAAATGCCCAATATACCGGCCCCCTCATTGTGTCCACAGTAGGTCACAGAAAGGTCCTTGTAACTAATGTAATTTAAGTCACAAATACCTTACTATTCTGTGGATATGTACTCTACAACTCCCAGAAGGTGGCAGACGAGGCAGGCACATCTCCACAATTTCTTGGATGGTGTCCTTATCTACACTGTATTAGCCCACAATGTTGGTGCTGTGGAGTCCATCAAACACTAAATGAGGTTAGATGATTTGATGCCTCTAGGGGTAATGCTGACCACTGCCAGGTACAGAAGCAATAAGATCTTCTTGTGGATATGTGGATATACATTTATTGATGTGGCAACTGTTACCAATATTTAACGATTCCCTTAATCTGAATGAAAAGCTTTTATATGTTTAGGAACCATTCCACCATTTTGCTCTTTCTAGTTAGCATAGATGGAGGAGGCATATCATTAAACATATCACTAGGGTTACCACCTGTCCCACTTTGCGAGGGACAATCCCTCTTTGGGCAGTTGTGTCCTGCAAAAAACTGTAAAAATGGCAAATGTCCTGAGATTTTAGGGCAAAATTATTTCATATGTTTTATGTAATAGTTGCATAAAACAGTTATTCTGTCTCTGAAACATCTAAATGTTATAAGAAACAGAATAAGCAACTAAAATGCTACAAGAGTAAGCTTTTATTTAGGCAAAAAAGTGAACCTCTTTCCTTTGTACTGGCCGTGGGTATGTTTTGGCCTGCAAAATCTGATGTTTGTAACAAAAATGTCCCACTTTGGGCATTTGAAAAGGTGGCAACCCTACATATCACATTTGAAACAAGTAGCAAAGAATGAGGAAATTTTAAGTTGTTTTACGCCAACATAAATCAGATCATGGCCATTAACAATGTTGATCAACAAGATCTCATTATAAAGCCGCTGGTGTGCAATGACTAGCACAAGACCATTCTGTTAGGCCCATCTGTGCCATGGAGCTTGTTTTGTTGAATCGCATACACCCTGCATATGGCCACTTATTGCATAAATTTGTTTGTCATGCTTTCTAAATACTGGACAATGAGTAGCAATACCTATTTATGTTACCCTCACATAGACTTATTTTTGCCCTTAGATTGCCTCCACCAAAAATTATCGATTACATATGACAGTCAGACTTGCAAGTAGCAGGAGCACAACTGTAGTACACACTGGCAATACCCCACCCCCTAAAAGAGAAAAAGTATGCAATGATTAGTACAATACCAATTGGGATGTTGTTGCCTCAGCTCAGCTTCCTAATCATGGAGTTTTTCATGGTGGTGGCATCACAGCTCAACATGACTATGACTGCACTGCCCTCACATCCTGCATATGCCTGTGGCAATAGTCGTAACCTTATTCACATCATAGCAGGTATCAGGTTTGGTAAAAGGACCATCATGAGGCCCCAGTAACTGCTACCTTTGCTGGGTGTGATGGACATACAGCATATGTTACCAATTCAAAACAGAGAAGAGTTCTTGGAGAGTACAAGAAAAAAAAAGAGGCCAAGGTACAGGAGATAAGTTGTCATGTTTGCATTTTGACTTCACTACATTTATCAAGAGGCAGATGGATTTACTTACATTTTTTTATTCCTTTCTCCCTTTTAGAAGAGCTGTGTCACTTAAGACCATTTTCAAGCTGATGTTGTTTATGATGAAATTTAACATAGAGCTCACATTACAACGTTTTTTTAAGTATGTAAATGCTGCTGGCATGTTTAAAACATAAGTGCAGTTTTCCTTAGCTTTATACTTTAAATACTTTTCAGTATAATGAAAAGAAGACATGATTTCTTCTATCCTGAGCCTTTGATAACAGCAACAGATGTTACATTTTCTCTACTAATCTGAGAATAGTTTACAGATAGTTAAACATATAACCTTGATGTATTTTATAAAATCAAATAAAGCAAGATAGATGCTTATTGGTGTGAACGACTTCAGACTTACCTCTCTGGACTATATGAACAGAGACATGACTGAGCTCTCAGATTATGTGTCTCAGCCAGGTATTTCCCTAGCCTTAAGTAGCATTTTACCTTCACCTAGGATAATGCCTCACTACAAATAGAAAATGATTGACTTCAACAATTGGCTTAGTTTCTGTTGTTATTCTAAGGGGATCCAGTATTTATCAGCCTGGGATGACATGATCGACAGACCTCAGTGCTTTGCCAGAGATGGTCTTCATCCATCACACCTGGAACTTCAGCTATTGACTAAGGCTCTTGCCTCCCCCATAGTGCCTTTTTTTAGGCAGTGTCTCAAAGACAAAATTCCCGACGTAAAAACTCCATCTAAAAACAACCTCAAGATTATACTGTTAAATGCTAGGAGTCTTAACATGAAACTGCACTCACTAGAAGCAGTCCTCACCTTGGAAGATGCAAATATTTGTGCAGTCATGGAAATATAGTTTAAGGCTGTGGAGTGCACCCCAAAAATTGAAGGTGTGAAAACTAAAGGAGGTGGTTATCAAAATTCATTAAAGATAAATACACCTTCATATTGGTTAAACAGTATGATTCCCTGGAGATATTTCAGGTGTAATTAACTGTTGGTAGGACACCAATTCAAGTTATTGCCAGATACTGGAACCCCTCTATGAATCAGGACACCCACTCTGCCTATTTTTATCTACTTGAGTCTATCATGATACATCCGAACACCGTGATTTTGGGTGACTTTAACTACCCATCCATTGACTGGGTAAATTACTTGTGCTCAAACTCACTTGCCCAAAGGTTTCTTGACTTCATTAACTCCAATGACCTAGGCCAGCTGGTTGACACCCCCAAAAGGAGTGCTAATATCCTTGATCTGGTGCTTAGCAATATGAGGGAGTACTTTAGCACCCCCACTGCGAGGTCTACCCTGGTGAGATCTGACCACAGATCAGTCTCATTCAAAGTAATTATCGCACCTGACCCCCCCACCCCCCCCCATCAGCAGCAATTAAATAAAAAAGCTTCTCTAAAGCAGATTATAACCTCTTACAGGATGGTATAAATAGCTTCACTGGAAACTACCTCAGATGGCTTTATACGAACACCTGTATAACTGCATTGACTAAGCTGTACCTGTTAGGACCAAAACAAGTTCCTCAAGGAAGAGCAAACCCTCCTGATGGACAACTGTCATTAACAAGCTTTAGAACAAGAAGAAGAAATTGCTGTCTAAGAGTAAGAGGGAGCAAGCCCTAAACTGAAATACTGCCTCCTCAGCTTAAACAAGAAAATAAGACTTCTTGTGAAGTCCTCCAAAGCGAACTATGAACCCAAATTAGCTTCCTTAACTAAGGACAGCCATAAGGAATTCTTTAGTTACATCTGTAACCTAAAAAGAAAGGCTCAGATTTCTGACAAACTGGTAGATATCACATATACTGAGCCATTGGACATAGCTAACTTGTTGGCTGACAGATTCTGTGAAAACTTCACTCCCCTGTCCCCGCCACATGCATCCCATGACATTCCTACCACCTGACCCCTACCTTGTATCTCTAAAGAGCAGGTTGTAAACTCCCTCTCTAAGGCCAAAAACACAGCATCAATGGGACCTAATAACAACCTAGGCTGCATCCTACATGGGCCCCGACCAGAATTAGCAACACTACTGGGTACACTTTTCATAGTCTAGCCACCGGCTTCGTCCAGCTGAATGAAAAATGGCCACCATTATTTCCTTTCACAAAGGAGGTGCTTCCACTGACCTGGGAACTACAGACCTATTAGTCTGACTAGCTTTATCTGCAAGGCCATGGATTGAATCATCATGGAATATATCAACAAAGATAGAGGTAATCTGATCACTTGAACCTAATCAGTTTGGATTTGTCAAAGGGAGATCATGCCTGTTAAACCTTGTGGAATTCTTTGAGACAGTCACCAAGACCCTGGATGAGGGGAAATATGGGTCTATATGACAGTATCGAATGGACTGAATAGCGAATGCTATTTAGTCGATCCGATACTGTCTAAATGTCAAAATAGCGAAGTCACGGAACATCAAATTTTTTCCTAGGAAAAAAAAATCAGTGGACCGTCTTCGGGACTTTGCCATTCCCTCCACTATGGTGCAATCTCGAAGTTGGTATATTTAAGTAGGGGGGTGTGGGGGGCACAGCCCCCCACTTAAATTTGTGTTTAATTTTTTTTTTTTTTTTTTTTTTTTTTTTTGTTTACGGAGCAGCAAACCTTTTCCATTGTAAAAAATTTGCTGTTCTGTTTGTTTGATATTTTGTTGTTTAGATATTATCAGTACGATGAAATAGCATTCGCTATTTTCATCGTACGATAATATAATATAGACTCGGAAATATGTGCATTAAGCCTACCAAGACTTAGCCAGGGCTTTTCGCACTATCCCCCACTCAGGCATCATTGACAAACTCAGTTAGAGGCCGCAGTAGATCCAACTATCAGATGCAGCAACAACAGACCACACAAGGAACCCACCAAGCAGTTTTCTAATCAGTAGTATTTTCTTCAGATAAAATCTCTTTTAGAGCTTCGGTTAAAAAGCCTTTTCATAGTATAGAAAACACAAATAACACACATCCTTTATACACAAAACAATTTACTCTAATTATTCAATAAAATAATTATGTCATTACAAAACATTTACCAAATTGCATTCCGTATTAAGTCCCTTAGGGACTAAAGTTTCATACTTCAATTTAAAAATAGATTCTTTTTGTAATAGTTTAAGATTCAAAGGAGAAGTATTTAACATATCCACCTTAACCTGTGCTAATATACTGACCTGTAGTCCTTCCATATTACTACCATAATGTTTTTTAAAATGTGTAGCAACTGGGCTCTTCATCTTACATTTCTTTATGTCCTTAATATGTTCTAAAATTATCACTTTAAACTTTTACTTTCACCAACATAATATTTATTATATGAGCATCAAAGTACATAGACAACCCCCTCAGTGTCACATCTAAAAATATTTTGTGTCTCATAGATTTTTTCCATTAATATTTGGGAACAGCTTAACCACAAAATTACAACAGGAACACCTTCCACAAGGGAAGGTCCCTTTGAGGCTGCTTCCACTTCCAATATTAACCTTAGGAGCTACAAATCTACCTCTAGCCATCATATTTCCTAAGCTCCTTCCATGCTTGTATGATATACAAGGTTTTTCTTCCTGAGTATCACACAATTCTTTTTATTGTACCAGAAAGCCCCCCCCCCAAAAAAAAAAGTGATTGCGCTAGATCTACTAAGCAAACTGTATTTAGTTACAAAAAAGACCTTCTCTTTCTTCTTATCTGCATTATTGTTCAATGGTACATATTTTTATTGTCTGAAAAGGCTTTTTAGCCAAAACTCTAAGAGAGATTTTATCTGAATAAAATATTACTGTTTAGAAAACTGCTTGGTGAATTCCTGGTCGTATGTGATGTGTTGTTACTGCATCATTGACAAACTCACCCAGCTAGGTAGCAACCCATTTATCATTAAATGGGTCGCTAACTGGCTCACTGATAGAACACATACAGTCAAAATAGGAGAATCCACATCCAACAGCAGACCTGTAACCAGTGGTGTTCTGCAGGGATCAGTCCTGGAACCTCTACTGTTTGGAATCTATTTCTTCAAAGTACATGCAAAAACTAAAGATCCATGGCTGAAAAAGTTTGCTGATGACAGCAAACTGGGAACAGGCATAGAATCTCCAGATGATGTCAACATCCTACAAGAGGGTCTTACACAAACAAATGATTGGTGCCAAAGCCATGGCCTTAAACTCAATACAAAAAAAATGTATTATTACCCCTTTCAGTAAGAGCGATGTTCCTGCTAACAACTACATCAATAGCAACACCCTAAGTACACATTCAGTGGTGAGAGACCAGGGCACACAGGTTGACAGCAACCATACCTTTGATAACCATGTCTCTACAGTGGTAAGAAGGGCATTCTGTATTGCTCATCTCATAAGTACTGGCATTGATTCCAGAAAAAAAGAAGTCATAACTTCCCTGTACTCTTTCCTTATTATGCCAGTAATTGAGTACACTGTCCTTTTGTTATGTACCTTTCCAAGCACCTGCAGTAATTGGAGAAACCACAAAGGTTCCTCACAAGGAAAATTCAAGGTCTTCAGCATCTGTCCTATGTGGATCATCTGAAATCAATGTCACTTTATTCTGTTTCATTCAGACTACTCAGAGGGCAGTCTCTCACCCTGCTTTATTTGAAATGTTGCATATCCGCAAGTCAAATGGTATACGGGTTACTTGCTCTAAAGACCTTAACCTGGTAGGTGACATTAATAGAACCTACTGGAGGGATAGATTTTTCTCCCAGAGGCTACCACACCTTTGGAACAGACTGCCACTTCATGTCAAACAGAGCACCTAATCAGTCCTCTTCAAAAGCAATCTGGATGATTGGCTGGGTAACTGTAAATTCACCCCGGGGGTTCCACTTGTGTCTCTCTTAGGCACACGCATCAGGTGCTGGTCGTGGAAATGAGGGTAGAACTTTGCAAGGCTTGTAAGGGCCCTGGGACCATTAGCCTAGTAACTTCCTATGATCCTATCATGGAGAAAGTAAGATGTTAAAATATATTTTAAATTTGTCTGATAATTTAAGTCACCAAGATACTGATGATGTACTGTGTCAGGGTGAATTATTCTACAGGTTTAAAAGCTATTTGTTGGCAGATGTACACTTCACTTCTGTCAATTCTGTACTTAGAATTGCTATGTTTGTTACAGATTTTGATGTAGTAAATCATTTATGCCACTATCTTTTTTTTTTCTCTAAAGTGTAGTACATTTTGGTAGCTAAAGCTTTTGAACTTGTGAACATAACACGAGGTGGTTTGTCAGTAAGTGTTAGATAGATGTGTTGAGATGGGGATTGCAAGATAAAGCACTTGCTTGGCTGAAGTATTATTAAACATAATGTAAGGTACAGCCATCAGCTCATATACAGAGTATAGATCAGATCACTTTACTGTGCTTTTGATACCACTTAAAGTAAAAACCATTGTCTGTTGCATACATTACATATATTTCAGTAACAAAACTATTTTAAACCCTCAGAAAAGCAGTCATGTCACCTAGGTTACATTCAGTGGCATGGGTAATGTTTTGTGTGGGGACATTTGCTCAGCATATTCATGTGCTTGACTTTAAAGAGTGTTACTACAAATACATAATTCTCGGGCACACAAACAGCATGCTATATTGCCAAAGGGGGAGACTCATGGTGTATTGATTTGGCAGGGACATGCAGGAACAAGGCTGCTAATTTGACTATTTTTCATGGCTACATAGCAATGCCTAAAAAGGGGGAAAGCAGAAACACACTCCTAACTCTAGGCCATCTACTGAGAAATCCACCAAAAAGCCAAATTTCTCCAATAAGGAGAATGAAGTGCTAATCTTGGTTCTATGTCTCCATTGATGATGGTTCTATGGCCCACATGCAGCTAACCAGGCATACTAGAATTATTATTGCTGAGATAATGGTATGATAGACACCGATGAAACTGGTGGCCACAAAATCAGTTATGACATGGTGCACAGCAGGACCAGTGACATCATGTATGCCCAACAACATTTTCAACTCCTGGTACAGGAAAGAAAGCAATGAGTTTGAATGCCATTGAGTGACTCACCTCCCACAGAAGCAGGAGTTTCTGGCCTCACTCAGAGGAAGTGTTGATTCAGTCCTAGAGTGTGGTACTGAATGTTAAGGCAGATAGGACCAGCCACAGAAGCACAGATCAGCTGGAGATGCCCTAGATATGTAATCCTATTCCTGTGTATGAATATCTATTAGTACTATACAACCCATAGTCACTGCAAAGTATTGAAGCTGCCTGATTTATTGTATAATGGTATATTGGAGGTTCATATTCCACAGCCATCTACACCAGATATGCAATTAAAATACTTCTTGTTATCATGATAATATTTGTGAAAAATCAGTTACATCTATATGCCAGGAGCTGGATCATACATACACAACCTTTTTTGTATTTTGATGTGTTTACAGATGATTCCTGATCTGACATCTATCTGAACTTTAGAACTGTCCTCACCTGATGTTGGAAGATATGCAGTTTCTGATGATGATGGCAGGGTTGAGCTGGCAAAGCCAGGGAGTACAGAGTGTGTGTTGGACAAAAGGAATTTGACCACTGCATCCCCAGCACAGACTATGGACACAGCCTCCATGCCTCTGGATACCCAGGCCACCCTCACTTTACAGGGAAGACACAATAAAGGGAAGACTATCAATTAGGGTGCGTGCTGGCCACTAGAATACAGATGTCAGACTCTGACACAAGCACCAATGGACAGAAAGGTCCACAATGAGGAGATGGGTAGTGGTACTCACTGGAGATACAGTCATCACCCTCTCACCTGAGGCTGGTGTGTCAATGACTTCAATACAGCATATGTCCAGGGCCATTATAGAGGCACAGCCAAGTACCACCACAGCCATGACAGATTTAGTGAGGGTGATACAGGGTGTGCCTTATAACCTAATGGAGTGCAAGTTCCATATGTATGTAGGATATTTTGGATAGACTCAGTCACACACTGGACTATTCATTGACTTCTCTGCTTGTCTGCTGGGGGTGAGGGTCTGTCCACCTGGCAGTCCACTGCTTCATCAACAGATGGTAGCCATCACAGACACAGATGACCAAGATATTGCTTCCACTGTGCTAGCACTTCTACTGCCACATCTGTTGTGGAGTTATCACCACCCTGTAGAGGACCTCCCCATTGTCATGGCAGTTCCCACCATTGCACATTTCATAGAAGACATTGCTCATACTACAGACCGCCATCTTGCCAAGGTCATGGCACACCCTGTGCAGCTTCTGGTAGAGGTAGCTCTCATTTGCAGAGTCATGCATGGGATGTTGAAATCTCTGCCATGAATACCCTGGTCTTGTTCAGTAGATTGAGCTACAGTGCAGCAACTGCTGCAGAGGCTGTATCCAAGCACACCCATACTCACACCACCATAGTCCCCAGAAAATTATACACACATCTACTGACACTGGACCTTCTCAAAGACGTTATGTTAAAACCTCTCAAAAACTGACAGGACACACTAAACCACATTTTGCTTTCATAATTATCAGGACTCACATTCTTACTGGTGTAAAACATCCCCTCCTCACCTGAGCAAATGACGGTAACAGTATCCTGCCTTTTGTACATTATCTGGATTGTCAATGTCTCATGCATAGCTGGTTTTGAATGTATGATTTTTACTGTAATGTATCTGCTTTAATTTGTCCGACTATGCTCTGAAGCTATGTGCAAACTGCTGCATCTTTGTCAGTGCCACAGCATTCTGCTATGATCATTGCCTGCTGCTCTCTCCTCTGCTGACTTCTCATCTAATTCAGCCTCTGCTGCCTGTTGTACAGGGAACTGCTGTCCCAGCAAGTGACTGCCCTGCTGTAACTGCATCTTAGCTATGGTGTTGTATAACATTGCACTCACTGGCAGTATATTTGTATATGTGGCACTGCCAAACAGCAGGGCACTGCTAGACAAATTTAGACGGGGAAAGTATGTCCTCAGCAGCTCAAGCACAAAGTAATATTTCTTGTCTGTAACTTGGCATGGATGTACCCATGGTCTGTTTGATTCTGTGCATTCCTTGTATATGTTATAAGCAAGGGATGCAGGACATATCCAGCATCACCAACAAGGTAGCCATGTGGAAAGTCACCCTTCACAAGTCTTTGATACTAATCACAGATGTTCCATATGTGGAAGTCATGATAACTGCCTGGGTATCATGTAAACATATTGTAGATGATACCCTGTGCATTACTGACCACCTGAAAGTTGATAGAGTGATACCCTTTATGATACATTTACTTTCTTCTAGGTTCAACAGGTGGGGATTGTAGCCTCTGGTACCTCAGTACCTCTGGGATATGGGACATATGATAGAACTCCAGCATGATACTGGCTGTCTCATCTGGGATACATGGGATACCACAAATGCCACTCCCCAATGCCACAGCATACCATCAAGAAATATTCTCAAGGCAAATGCCTGATATACCACTCCCCCCATTGCATCCACAGCAAGTCACAGAAAGATCCTTGTAGCTAATGTATATAAAATCACAAATACCTTATTGTTCTGTGGATAGGTACTCTACAGCTCCCACAGGGTGGTAGACAAGGCAGGCACATCTCCACAATTTCTGGGATGGTGTCCTTATCTACACTGTATCAGTCCACAATGTTGGTGCAGTGGAGTCCATCAAACACTAAATGAGGTCAGATGATTTGATGCCTCTGCTGACCACTGTCAGGTACAGGAGCAATAAGATCCACTTGTGGATACACATTTATTGATTTAGTGATTGCTAACATTATTTAACAATTCCCTTAATCTGAATGAGAAGCGTTTATATGTTTAGGAATCATTCCACCATTTTGCTCTGTCTAATTAGCATAGATGGAGGAGGCATATCATTAAAAATATCACATTTGAAACAAGTAGCAAAGAATGAGGAAGTTTTAAGTTGTTTTACACCAACATAAATCAGATGTTGGCCATTAATAATGTTCATCAGCACGATCTCATTATAAAGCACAAATTTGTTTGCCATACTTTCTGAATATTGGACAGTGAGTAGCAATACCTATTTATGTTACCCCACACACTTTTATTTTTGCCCTTCACGTTGCCTCCACCAAAAATTATCAATTACACATGACAGTCAGTCTTGCAAGTAGCAGGAAATCAACTGTACTACACACTGGCAATACCCCACCTCCAAAAAGTGAAAAAAGTATGCAATGACTAGTACAATGCCAATTGGGGTGTTGTTGCCTCAACTAAGCTTTCTAATCATGGAGATTTTCATGGTGGTGGCATCACAGCTCAACGTAACTATGACTGCACTGCCCTCACATCCTGAATATACCTGTGGCAATGGTCATAACCTTATTCACATCATAGCATGTATCAGGTTTGGTAAAAGGACCATCATGAGGCCCCAGTAACTGCTACCTTTACTGGGGGTGATGGACATACAGCATATGATAACAATTCAAAACAGGGAAGAGATCTTGGAGAGGGCAAAAAAAAAAAAAGAGAGGCCAAGGTACATGAAGATAAGATGTCATGTTTGCATTTTGACTTCACTACATTTATCAATAGACAGATGGATTTATTCACATTTTTAATTATTTTGTCCCTTTTTGAAGAGCTGGGTCACTTAAGACCATTTCCGAGCTGATGTTGTTTATGAATAAATTTAACTTAGAGTTCACATTACAAAGTATTTCAAGTATGTAAATTATGTAAATGTTACAGGTATGTTTAAAAAATAAGTGCAGTTTTCCTTAGCTTTATACTTTAAATACTTTTCAGCATAAAGAAAAGAAGACATGATTTCTTCTATCCTGAGCCTTAGATAACAGCAACAGATGTTACATTTTCTCTACTGATCTGGGAATAGCTTACAAATAGATAGACATATAAACTTGATGTATTTTATAAAAGCATATAACGCGAGATAGATGCTTATTGGTGTGAATGACTTGAGATGTACCTCTCTGGACTATATGAAGAGAGACATGACTGAGCTCTCAGATTATGTGTCTCCGGCAGGTATGTCCCTAGCCTTAAGTAGCATTTTACCTTCACCTAGGATGATACCTCAATACAAACAGAAAATGATTGACTTTAACATTTGGCTTAGTTTCTGCTGTCATTCTAAGGAGAACCAGTATCTGTCAGCTTGGGATGACATGATCGACAGACCTTAATGTTTTGCCAGAGATGGTCTTCATCCATCACACCTGAGACTTCAGCTATTGACTAAGGCTCTTGCCATGCCCATAGTGCCTTTTTTAGGCAGTGTCTCAAAGATAAAATTGACGATGTAAAAACTCCATCTAAAAACAACCTCAAGGTTATACTGCTAAATGCTAGGAGTCTTAACATGAAACTGCACTCACTGAAAGCAGTCCTCACCTTGGAAGATGCAGACATTTGTGCAGTCATGGAGACCTGCTACAAGGCTGTGGAGAGCACCCCACAGACTGAAGGCATGAAAAATAAAGGAAGCAGTATATTAATATTCATTAAAGATAAATATACCTCCAGCTTGATTAGCGAGTATGAATCCCTGAAGATATTTCATGCACAATTAACTGTTGGTAGGATACCTGCTCAAGTCATTGCCACCTACAAGACAACCTACATGAATCAGTACACTGGCTCTACCTATTTGGATCAAATTGAGTCTATCATGATACATCCAAACACCATGATTTTGGGTGACTTTTACCACCCATCCATTGACTGGGTAAATTACTCATGCTCAAACTCACTTGCCCAAAGGTTCCTTGACTTCATTAACTCCAGTGCCCTGGACCAGCTGGTTGAGAACCCTACAAGGAGTACCAACATCCTGGATCTGGTGCTTACCAATATGAGGGACCAGAGAAACACTCCCACTGTAAGGTCTACCCTGGTAAGATCTGACCACAGAGCAGTCTTATTCGAAGTAACTATCGCACCTGATACCCCCCCAGCAGCAGCAATTAAATTGAAAAACTTCTGTAAAGCAGATTAGAACCTCTTACTGGATGGTATAAATAGCTTCACTGCATCACCCTCCTCAGACGGAATTGGCAATGATGCTGAGTTCTACACCAATGCTTTATACAAACACCTGTATAACTGCATTGACTTGGCTGTACCTGATAGGACCAAAACAAACTCCTCAAGTAAGAGCAAACCTGCCTGATGAACAACTGCCATTAACAGGCTTTAGAACAAGAGGAAAAATTGCTGTCTAAGAGTAAGACAGAGTGAGCCCTAAACTAGAAATATTCCCTCCTCAGCTTAAACAAGCGAATAAGACTTCTTGTGAAGTCCTCCAAAGTGAACTATGAATCCAAATTAGCTTCCTCAACTAAGGACAATCTTAAGGAATTCTTTAGTTACATCCATAGCCTAAAAGGAAAGGCCCAGATTTGTGCCAAACTGGTAGTTAATGATACCACATAAACTGAGCCTGTGGACATAGCTAACCTATGTCAACACAAAACCGAAGTCACAAACTTGTACAAACACAGAAAAAATGGCAAACGGAGTAGCAAAGTACTAAAAAAATTAGTTTAATAAAATAAAATAAAATAAATGAAATAATCCACAGAAATTGCAAAAGCGCTTTTCGTCCAGTACTGTGACTTGGCTTCTTCAGATACTGGTACGTAGTTAGTAGTAGTATTAAATACTTGTTTCACTTAGTCACATGACTGTTGCATCAGTGCATTGCAATTAATTAGTAAACTAAATAAGTAATTACTCCCAAAGAACCTGATGTATCCTAGAACTAATTGAACTCAAATCAAAGCTTAGTGTTAAACAATACATAAATAAGGCTTTTTTAAAAATACATATGTAATGCTACTTACACTTACTATAATAAACTATTACATATTAAATGTTAGATCTATAATAATATATAACTTGTGCTTTCTCTTTTACTTAATCCTAAAGTTCTTATAAATACAAGTTTAAAAGATAAAAAAAAAAATATGTGTAAAATATGTTATTTTTTAACGTAGTGAACTTTTCAATTTCCGAAAAGGTAAGACAGTGCAAGTCTCATTAATTCCTGGAAATTGATTTGCATTCAAGCATAGTTGTCATAGTAATTCAAGATATTCTAAAAATAATGAAGCAGGTCCACCTTGGATGTTTTCACTCATTTGATCAATAACCCTAAACTTAAATTTATGGTTAGGGCAATGTTGAACATGTCTCGCCAGTGCGTTTTCTGTTTTACCTCTCCGAATGGCATACAAATGCTCATAAATCCTTTCTTTAAGTTTTCTATCTGTTTTATCAATATAGAAAACTGAACAGAGAACGCACTGGGCCAGGTACACTACCATCCTACTATTACAGTTGTAACGACCAGTAGAGGTGAACTTCTGGTTATTGATGTGAAAAAACTGTCCCACTGCTATAGAACTGCAGTAGTTACAACTTTCACATCGGTAAATACCTGGTATTCTAGTATAAATAACTAAGGGTGTCTCTATAAGCCTTTTTAAATTCTTACCCCTTCTATATGTAATAACTGGTTTATTACCTAATTTATTCATTAATTCAAAGTCATTTCTGAACAAAAGCCAGTTCTTTTTAATAATCTTCATGATGTTAGTTGAATCTGCACTGAACGTCAATATCAAATTCATCGTATATTTATGAAAACTATTTACAACTGGATTTATGTTGTTGTCACCCATAAGTGAATTTGTTTGAGCTGTCCCTTCTATGTTTTCACAGTTGTGGCTACTTGGACTAAGTATTGGTTTATAAAAACCTACTTCACATTTGTGTGATACCTCTAGAACCAACTCATCAATGAACTTAACAGGGTACCCTCTCTTAATGAACATGTGTTTGAGATTTTTAACTTCAGCTGAAAAATTCTCATCAGTAGTTAACATTCTGGCAGCTCTTATGAGTTGCCCCTTTACTACTGATTTTTTTCGTACACTGTGGATGAGCACTTGTATAATGCAAAAAGGTGTTACAATACGTTGGTTTACGATAAATCAATGCAGTGTAAGCATTGAGTGTAGTATCTTTTGTTAACATAACATCCGAATATGCTATGCTGCTGTTACTATAATTAGATGTAAATTTCAAAAAATTAGAACTAGCATTCAATTCTTGTAAGATAAATTCAGCTGCACTTTCATTTCCCTTAGGAATTATAAAAATGTCATCCAGGAAATGTGTATAATGTACAATCAAGTTCATGACTTTGGTATTTTTCAACAAGTGGACATGTTCCCAATGGGCCATCACCATGTTAGCAAAACTCGTACCATATGGTGAGCCCATTGCTACCCCTACCATTTGCAAGTATATTGTGTTGTCAAAAAGAATAAAATTGTTGGATAGAATAATACTCAACAATTCTTCTACTATCCTAAGCTCATATTCTGGTGTGTTCCAACTATGCATCCTAGCTAGAACAAATTCTATTCCCTCTTCATGTGGGATCGAACTATATAAGTCACATACATCGATGGTTAAAAAATTGTTTTCTTTAGAAAACTTTACTTTGTTCACTTCTTCTAGGAAGGTCCAAGAATCACGACTAACTTGTGGTTCCTGTTCTACACACTTCTTAAGGATAGAATCCACAAGTTTAGCACTGGCAAGTTATTGATTGATGTGCATCAACTAAAGCCTGCATAGGAGGATCTTGTATATTCTTGTGGATCTTTGGAACTCCAAAAAGATTTGGAATTTTTGGATGTAACATTGTTAAATAGTTTAAGGTTTTAATGTCTATTGATGCTTCTAAGTACAAATCATGCAAATATACATTAATCCTACGGTATGCACTGTTTAATTCATTCCTACTTACTTGTTTGTATGTGTCAGTATTTAATACTTTCTCCATTCTATGTTTATAATTCTCATTACTCATACAAACCAGGCTTCCCCCTTATCTGGTTTCATCATTCTCAATGCTTTGCTTCTAATGTCATTCAACAGATCCCTCTCAAGTGAACTGATGGTGGTGCAACTGTTACTCTGTGTTCAATAGCGCTCTAATATCAAGTTTACATATCTGATCGAACATGCGTAATATGGGATGCGTTGGTGGATTAAATATACTGGAAACATACAGTTCACTATGCATAGATTCACTGTTATTAAAAAACACTGCTAAATTAAGCTTCCTAACATACATTTTAAAATCAAGTAATGTTTTAGCCAAATTGGTACGGTGTGTGGGAACAAAAGTTAAACCTTTTGAAAACAATTCTGTGACTCTTTGGTCAATATACTGTCCAGAAAAATGATATATCTTGAAATCACCTTCTGCATTTGTTAAAATGTCACAAGTAGACTCATACATGTCTACCTTTTGGTTCTCACTTTCCTCCTGGTGTTGTAGGGGTGCTGTTGGTGCTCCATTACTTTCTTCTGGTGTTTGTTCCCTGCCTGGTGAAAATTTTGTCGACTCGTTTGTACTGCATCAGAATACAACATATTTGATTGATTCATACTGTTGTTCTGACTGGTTGAAGTGTTGTTTTTGACAATAACATACCCACTGTTAGTTTGTTTCTCTTTTTGTCCATTGTGTAATGTTTCTTGTGTTTCTGTTCTTCTTTGGTAACTCGCTTCGTTATTAACCGTGAGTACTTGCTGCTGTTGAACTGCACCATTCCATGTTGTGAAGGGGAGGGTAGGGTAAGCAGTCCCATTTTTTATAATCGTTAACATCCCTTTCCAATTTTTTTATTTCATTTAGTTTAAGCTTCTTAACTTGTTGGTTAACATCCCTATCCAATTTGCCAGTAAATCCAGTTGTAAATAGTTTTCATAAATATACGATGAATTTGATATTGACTTTCAGTGCAGATTCAACTAACATCAAGAAGATTATTAAAAGGAATTGGGTTTTGTTCAGAAGTGACTTTGAATTAATGAATAAATTAGGTAATAAACCAATTATTACATATAGAAGGGGTAAGAATTTAAAAAGGCTTATAGAGACACCCTTAGTTACTTATACTAGAACACCAGGTATGTACCGATGTGAAAGTTGTAACTACTGCAGTTCTATAGCAGTGGGACAGTTTTTTCACATCATTAACCAGAAGTTCACCTCTACTGGTCGTTACAACTGTAATAGTAGGATGGTAGTGTACCTGGCCGAGTGCATTCTCTGTTCAGTTTTCTATATTGGTAAAACAGATAGAAAACTTAAAGAAAGGATTTATGAGTATTTGTATGCCATTCGGAGAGGTAAAACAGAAAACGCACTGGCGAGACACATTCAACATTGCCCTAACCATAAATTTAAGTTTAGGGTTATTGATCAAATGAGTGAAAACATCCACGGGAGACCTGCTTCATTATTTTTAGAATATCTTGAATTACTATGGCAACTACAAACTACGAACAACAGGAATTAATGAGACTTGCACTATCTTACCTTTTCTGAATTTGAAAAGTTTACTACGTTAAAAAATAACATATTTTACACATATATGTTTTTTATCTTTTAAACTTACATTTATAAGAATTTCAGGATTAAGTAAAAGAGAAAGCACAAGTTATATATTATTATAGATCTAACATTTAATATGTAACAGTTTATTATAGTAAGTGTAAGTAGCATTACATATGTATTTTTAAAAAAGCCTTATTTATTTATTGTTTAACACTAAGCTTTGTTTTGAGTTCAATTAGTTCTAGGATACATCAGGTTCTTTGGGAGTAATTACCTATTTAGTTTACTAATTAATTGCAATGCACTGATGCAACAGTCATGTGACTAAGTGGAAAAAGTGTTTAATACTACTACTAACTATGTACCAGTATCTGAAGTCCAGTCACAGTACTGGACGAAAAGCGCTTTTGCAATTTTTGTGGATTATTTCATTTATTTTATTTTATTTTATTTTATTAAACTAATTTTTTTAGTACTTCGCTACTCCGTTTGCCATTTTTTCTGTTTTTTTACATGTTTTTGACATAGCTAACCTGTTGGCTGACAGATTCTGTGAAAACTTCACTCCCCTCGCCCCACCACATGCAGCCCATGACATTCCTACCACATGTCCCCTACCTTGTATCTGTAAAGAGCAGGTCATAAACTCCATCTCTAAGCCCAAAAACACAGCATCTAGGGGACTTGATAATATCCTGAGCTGCATCCTGCATAGGCCCTGACAAGTATTAGCAACACTACTGGATACTCTTTTCAATAATAGTCTAAGCACCGGCTTTGTTCCAGCTGAATGGAAAAGATCCACCATTATTCCCTTGCACAAAGGTGGTGCTTCCACTGACCCTGGGAACTATAGACCTATTAGCCTGACTAGCCTTATCTGCAAGGCCATGGAGTGAATCATCATGGACTTTATAAACAAAGATATAGGTAATCTCCAAATACTTGACCCTACTCAGTTTGGATTTGTCAAATCGGGATCATGCCTGTTAAACCTTGTGGACTTCTTTGAGACAGTCACCAAGACACTGGACAAGGAGAAATCTGTGAATACACCCTATCAAGACTTAGCCAAGGCGTTTCACATTATCCCCCACTCAGGCATCATAAACTCAGAGCCACAGTAGATCCAAATATCAGATGCAGCAACAACAGATCACACAAGGAATCCAACAAGCAGTTTTCTAAACTGTAGTATTTTATTCAGATAAAATATGTTAGCGCTTCAGCTAAAATGTCATTTCATACTATAGAAAACACAAATAACACATATCATTTATATACATAACAATTTCCCATAATTATTCAATAAAATAACTAAAGTAAATATGTCATTACAAAACATTTACCCAATTAAAACCCTCAAATTACATTCTGTATTAAGTCCCTTAGGGACTAAAGTTTCATACTTTAATATAAAAAAATAGATTATTTTTGTAATAGTTTAAGATTTAAAAGGGAAGTATTGAACATATCCATCCTAACCTGTTCTAATATATTGACCTGATGTCCTTCCATATTACTACCATGCTATTCTTTAAAATGTGCAGCAACTGGACTCTCCATCTTAAATTTCTTTATGTCCATAATATATTCTAAAATTCTAACTTTAAATGCCCTTTTACTTTCATTAACACAATATTTATTACATTGGCATCTATGTACATAGACAACCCCCTCAGTGTCACATCTAAAAATATTTTGTGTCTCATAGATTTTTTTCCATTAACAGGAACACCTTCCACAAGGGAAGGTCCCTTTAAGGCTGCTTCCCCTTCCAATATTAACCTTAGGAGCTACAAATCTATCATTATCAAATCTCCTATGCACCTTCCGTGCTTATATTATACACAGGGATTTTGTTCCAGAGTATCACAAACTTCTTTTTGTTGTACCAGAAAGCCACAAAAAAATGATTGCACTGGATCTACACTAAACATACTGTATTTAGTTAGAAAAAAGACATTTTCTTTCTTCTTATCTGTATTACTGTCCAATGGTTACACATTTTTTATATTCTGAAAAGGCTTTTTAGCCAAAGCGCTAAGAGAGATTTTATGTGAATAAAATACTACTGTTTAGAAAACTGCTTGGTGGATTCCTGGACGTGCTTTACCTGTTGTTGCTGCATCATTGACAAACTCACCCAGCTTGATATCAACCCTTATATCATTGCATGGGTCACTAACTGGCTCACTGATAGAACACATAATGTCAAAACAGGGGAATCTACCTGCTGTGTCCAACAGCAGACATGTAACGAGTGGTGTTCCACAGGGATTAGTCCTGACACATCTGCATTTTGGAATCTATTTCTCTGAAGTACAAGCAAAAACTAAAGGTCTGTGGCTGACACAGTTTGCTGATGACTACAAACTGGGAGCGGTCATAGAATTTTGGTAGTTAAAGCTTTATGTACTACTAAGAATTATGACTGGGTCATCAATCATAACTATTTGTTAAGTTGTTCTCAAAATGGATTCAAGAAAGTCATCAGTCAAGTTTTCATCTCTAAGTGAATTTCCTGAATCAATATCTTGAACACATTAACACCCTCTCTGTTAAAGAGATTGTTAGTGAGGAGGCAAGTCATAAAACAAATCCCATTTGAAACAAGTAGTGACGAATAAGGAAATTTGAAGTTGTTTTACACCAACATAAGCCATTAATAAAATAATTGCAATTTTAACAGACCAAAAGACAAAGGTAACTATATAGCTATATCTATCTAGCTACCTATATCTATATATATATATATATATATATATATATATATATATATATATATATATATATATATATATATATGGGTCTACATCACTCATATGACTGAATTTCATTTGACCGAGACCACAATACCTAATTTTCAAAATACTGAAAACTCATTCGACTGAATCTCATTATACTGAAAGCCTACAATGCTGAATTTCAAAATTCTAAATTTTAAACCATAGACATGCACACGTAAAACACAAATAACTAACTCTTTCCAGAACTTAAACAACTACTTACTTACCCTCTTAACAGAAATTGGATGATATAAAACCAAACTATGTGGGGTGCTGTGTCCCACAGACCCCACATACTATATATTCTAACTCCAGGATTACACTACAGTGGGAAAAAGGGCATATACCTTGTACTTACCTTACAGTACTTTACACACTGCCACTGCTGCTGTGAATGCACAAAACATCCATCATATTACTTTAGATCCTTCCCATAAAAATGTTAAGAGACATACCCACATTTAGAAGCGCTACCAACACTACTTTCTACATGACTATCTGTATTCTGACAGTCAGCACTTTAAGTTACAGTAATTCTTTTTCTCACAAGCAAGTCAGAGGTGAAGGGAAACCCACATCATGCCTATGGCTTAAAATTCAGTATAATGAGTTTCAGTCAAATGAGTTTTCAGTCATGTGAAGTAGACCTATATATATATATATATATATATATATATATATATATATATATATATATATATATATATATATATATATATATATATATAGGTGTGTATCATTTCTTCTTTGAAGATTGCTTTGACTGAAGTACAAATGGTTCGAAAAAAGTGACTGAAAGTACATTTGACTGAGTAGCTATTTTGTTGAAAAGTGTAAAAGTCTATAAATGATATTTTTGATGTTATTTATACAGATGGGAATTGTGTGAGGTCATAATTTAGAAGATTTTGAGTGGATTGACAACACTCACTATCGCATTGTACATCCAGATTTGTTGTTTGTGTTTGTGTGTCAGCAACGATTTGCTGTGTTTTTTTTTTTCGTTTTCTTTTCCACACTGATGTGTGACCGGGAAGTTAGAATATATAATTAGGGGGGGTTTGCGGTGCCCCACACATGGTGGTGCAGGGAGGTTTGCTCCCTTCAAAAAAAGCATTTTTGTGGTGAATATGTTGTGCAGAAGTTTTTGATGAAATGGCTTTTCAGTGAAATGTACATTCAATGAAATACATACTTTCATTATTTTTGACCATTTGAACTTTAGTCAAAGCTACCTTAAATGAAATGATACACAATTATATATATATATATATATATATATATATATGTGTGTGTGTGTGTGTGTGTATATGTGTGTGTGTTTGTGTGTGTGTATCTTACGTTAGTACCTCTACTGCATTGATCATGAACTAAAGCATGAACATAATGACTATGTTTTATAATAAATAGTTGATCATGAATAATTGTATATCTACTTTCTCTTTCCCTGTTCAGTCTATCACTGCATGTACCCATACAATATATCTTCTTACCAATGAAAGCAGCTGAAGCTGACGATGTTAGCACAGACAGAGATAAAGGAACCAAGTCAAGGAAAATTAATGAATTATTGTGTGATATGTCCTGAAGGTACAATGGCCATAATTTTGGCCAGGTCAGAATTTCTTATTGCTATGTTTAGGCTATTCATTAGGACAGTTATTAAACAGAATTTAACATAGATTGTTTCCTACACTTTTTTTTCCTTTGTGATAGGACCCCTTTACCTATGAGTAGGGAATTACAGAGCATTATTGCCACTGCTAGTTCATATAGTAACATCTCAGAGAATATTGAATTTCATTATGAAATCTCATCGCTACTATTATGTCAATAGATACCCTTTAAAAAATATGTTTTGTATACCACCAGTCAGAAAATATAGCCAGACATAAATCTTATGTGATCAGGCATAACATTAGTCCCGTATTTGCAGCAAAGCACACTATGACTTTATTTATGAAATTGGTGAATATATGCTAAAAGTTTATAATACAAAAAAAGGAATGTGTTGTTTACTTTTTATTATTTGTATATGAAATGGACTGTGCATTGTCCAAAGACCCCTTCTGACAAAACACACCAAAACTGCTACCACAACCATTTTATTCATTAAATCTAATTAATACAATAGGTAACATATACATTAACATTCATTAAAGTAACAGCCAATATTACAGAAAAGCATTTCAGCTGGTGGAGTAGAAAATGCATACCTTTCCTTTCCAATACTAGCATCATTAAATCCCACCTCTCTCTCTAAACAAACCACAATCTTCCAAAGCAGCACACTACCACTCACCACTGAATGACCAACCACCAAAAGAGGAAGGGGGGAGGGAACAGGAGACCAGTTCAAAATAGATCTTTCTTACACTGCCTACCAGCCTGTCAGTGCAGGCTGCCCTGCTTCCCCCACCCCTTTGCTTTACCAGTCTTTAACCAAAACCATTAAGAATATCAAAAAATGAACATTGAACAAATCTAAACCTGTATCACTCAGGCGAATTTCATCCATTCTGTATGAAGATTTCCCATCATCAAAAGCACTGTGCTCAACAACTTATAAGCCTAACTTCTTCAAAATCCTTGACACTTTAGGATAAACAAACTGCGTAGCCCTCTCCAAACCCATAAAACTATCCACATGCATCCACACCAACCTATTAACAATCTTAGACCATACTATGAACATTTGTGGAAATCTGTTCTTCAGATCGAATGTGTCTGTAACAATCCTACACAACAATGCTCTTTTAGGAACCCTGTGAAGATTGTGTGAAGATAGATGAAGGCTGACAGCCTAGGCAGATAGAATTTTATAGATAATTCTGTCATTTGTAAATATGAATGTTGAGCTACAGACTTGTTTTCTTAATTGAAAGAAAATACTGTGAAATGTTGAAATACAGGCTTGTTTTGTTAAATGAAAGAATATGCTGTGAAAAGTTGAACTTCAAAAAATGTAACAACATTGCCCTCTGCTGTAAAGAAAGCTAAGACAAGCATTTCATGTCTGTCCTTTGAAGTTAAAATTACTTCATGTCTGTACTTTGAAGTTAAAGATTCGGAGTCATTCCTTCTGGGCTAGCACATACTTTATAATGTTTTACCTTAAGGAATAATTGTTAGAGTTTACATGTGGAATGATGTAGCTTCCTGCAGATGCAAAATAACAAAACAATGTAATATCTGTTAGCCTGTGAACCCCAGGAAAGTGTGAAAAATTATGTAATGGGAATCAGGACTGAAGATAGCAATTTAAATGGAGAGAATCAGAAGGCATTAAACATTTATGTCTTGACCATCCAACTCATCAGCACTCTGCCTGTTTTCTTATGTAAGTTTATCTTAGACTTATGCTTTCTTTTAGAAATAGTTAGGAACTATAAAGATTAGGCTAAGTGTTTTTCTGTCATGTCAGAACTGTTCTACTGAATTATTTTAAATATTTCTCTGTGATCTCTGAACTCTTGGCTAGCACTGTGTAGTAGAAAGTATTGCCTTGTGTTTTTATTATTTATTATTAAATATTTTAAAACCTTTCAACTGTTTTGTGTAGAGATAAGTTAAGCTCTAGAGTACATTGCATATTTATAGTGATTACTGTATCAAATCACTCTAATAATACCTTGAATGTTTAATTATACTACCAATTGGATAATAATATTGCACAGTAATAACTGGACACCCTTTTAAAGGCCTTTGAGTAGCTGATAATTATTAGTGGCTGGTGGCAGAGTACTACCATATAGTCTGGGAAAAGGGGGCACAGCTGGAGAACCTGTGCCAGCCTTCCCCAGGAGTGTCTGTGTGGTTGTATAAACTCTTCTCAAAGTGTGAGAGTGTGTGTGGGGCCATGTGCCATACAGGTGTCCATGGAGGCAAGGTGGGGAACAAAAGGTGAGGGAGCCAGTAAGTGGGAAAGACAAGATGCCAATAGTAGGTTGTCTTGGGACAACAAGGGTACCAAACTACTACCAGAGGTTATATCCTATTGTAGTGAATGGCAAAGAGGCCAATGCCAAGAGAGACACAGCCTCTGATATTACCATTGTAAAGCCTGCAATGGTTACAGTGGAGCACTATTTGCCTGGGCAGTCTACTCCAGTCACGGCTTTAGGAGGAATCCCATTCCAAATACCTTTGGCTAGGGTTCACCTTGATTGGGAGGGTGTAAAAGGAAGCCAGCAAGTAAGTGTGTTTGAGGATATACCTGCAGATGTCCTGATAGGTAATGATTTTGATAGTGCAGTACCCTGTGCTTGTGCAGTTACATGCAGTCAGGCTTGGAGACAAGCAGGTAAGGCTGGTAGACTGGGGAAGACCCAAACAGACTTCATACTTGCAGCCAGAACTGCTGGGGTGGTTACTTCAGGGAGGGAGCTGCTCTGCAGCAGTGAGATTGAATGTGAGCCACAGCTGCTTGTGGGTACTGATGGTCGCTTGGACAGAGTAACTGCAAAGGTAGAGGTGAGTAGTAGTACCCAGGCTGACAGTAAGGCACCACTGTCAGAAGATGCCAGACTTCATGTGGAAGGGGAGCTGGGAAGTGTTACAAGGAGAGAGTTGAGACAGTCTCAGCTCTCAGACCCTACATTGCAAGGCCTGTGGCAGGTAGCTAGGGAGGCACCTGACTCACAAGGAAGGAGGGAATCTGTATATTGGGACAAAGGGTTACTATACAGAGAGTGGACCCCTGAGGGAAGGCTAGAAGGTGAGAGAGTACAGCAGTTGGCAATGCCTAGAGTTTACCATCTGGCGCTTCTATCCATAGCCCGTGATATTCCTTTTGCAGGTCATATGGGCATAAAACGCACAAAGAGGCATATTATGCAGAACGTCTATTGGCCTGGAATTTCCAGAGATGTAACAGGATACTGCAGAACCTGTGAGCAGTGCCAAAAGGCAGGCAAGGCAGGAGACAAGGTGAGAGCTCCTTTGATGCCTTAGCCTGTGATTGAGGAGCCATTTCAAAGGGTAGCTATGGATACTGTGGGTCTTCTGAGTACCCCACGTTCCACAGGGAAAAAGTTTATCCTAGTGGTAGTGGATTTTGCTACGCGATACCCTGAGGCAGTGGCTTTGTCCTCCATTGAGGCAGAGAAGGTGGCAAATGCTTTGTTAGAGATTGTCAGCAGGGAAGGTTTCCCAAAAGAAATACTGACTGACATAGGCGCCAATTTCATTTCAGACCTACTGGCTTGTCTGTGGAAGTCCTGTTGTGAGAAACACATGAAGACCACCCCCCTACCATCCCCAGATTAATGGTCTTGTTGAGAGATTAAACTCTATAATCAAGTCCATGCTACGGGCATTTGCAGATTAGTTTAAGAAGGAGTGGGACAGATATTTGCCCCATCTGTTGTTTGCTAACAGAGACGTTCCCCAGGAATCCACAGGATTTTCACCCTTTGAGTTGCTGTATGCGCATAGGGTGAGGGGACCTCTAAATCTAATTCAAGATGAGTGGGAAGGTGAGTATGAGTCTCACAAGGAGTCTGTTGTAGCATACATCCTAAACTTCAGGACAAGGCTCAAGCAACTCGTGGGCTTGGCCCAGGAGAACCTGGCAGAAGCCCAACAACAGAAAAGCTGTGACAGGAAAGCTCGAGCTAGAGAGTCTGCTGTGGGGCAGCAGGTAATGGTTCCCATTCCTGTCAGACACAACATGCTGCAAGAAGCTTGGGAGGGGGCCTACCACACGGTAAGAAAGGTAAGTGATGCTAATTACATGGTGGAACTGCTAGGCAGAAATCAGGGGCATAAATTGTACCATGTTAACATGATAAAACTTTAGCATGATAGGGAGACCCATGTGCTGAGCACTTGCAGTGGATTTCAGGAGGAGTCTGAGGGAGATCTGGTGACTGAACTCCTCAGTGAGGCTCGGGCTGTCACCTCAGTGGAAAGGGTAGAAGTGTCCCAGTAGCTATCCACCCAGGTTAGAGAAATCCAAGCAGTGTTGAGGGAATTTGAGGACATGTTCACTGGGAAACCAGGGTACAACCACCTAGGCAGCACCAGGTGAGTACAGTACCCCAAAGGCCTATTAGGTAGGCCCCTTACATAGTACCTGAGAGAGTTAAACAGACTCTGAGGAATGAGGTACAGGAGATGTTGGAACTAGGGGTGATTCAAGAGTCCAAAAGTCCCTGGGCCTCCCCAGTGGTGCTGGTGCCAAAGAAGGATGGCAGCACCAGGTCCTGTGTGGACTACAGGAAATTAAATAGTCACACAGAGAGAGATGCTTACCCCATGCCTAGAACAGATGAGGCCCTAGAGCAGCTGAGTGGGGATAAGTATTTTACAATCATTGATCTTAACAAGGGTTACTGGCAGGTGCCCTTGACTCCCAGTGCTACAGATTAGTCAGCCTTTGTGACTCCTTTTGGCTTGTATGAGTTCACAAAGATGCCCTTTGCGATGAAGAATGCCCCAGTGGCTTTCCAGAGGCTGGTAGATCATATCCTGGCAGGAGCAGGAGGGTTTGCCCTTTCTTACCTAGATGATATTGCCATCTACAGCCATTCCTGGCCAGAGCACCTTCAGCATGTCAGGGAGGAGCTGGGCAGACATGACCATTATGCCCAGCAAATGTCAGGCGGGCAGAGCAGAGTTCTCCTACCTAGGACATAGCATGGGGAATGGTAAGATAAGGCCAGAACCTGCCAAAGTGGAAGCCATTCAGGCATGGCCTGCACCTGTTATTAAAAAGCAGTTGAGGGCATTTTTAGGGACAGCAGGGTACTACAGAGAGTTCACCCCCTTTATAGTACCATAGCTACTCCCCTCACAGACCTAACAGGGAAGAACAGGCCAGATAAGGTAGTGTGGACCCCAGCATGTGAGCAGGCATTCCAGAAGTTTAAAGAAGCTTTGGGAGGACCCCCTGTGTTAGCCAGTCCAGATTACTGCAACAAATGTGTTGTGCAGGTGGATGCTTCAAACCATGGGGTGGGGGCTGTACTTAGCCATATTTCTTCAGAGGGGGAAGAGCATCCAGTGATTTATCTCAGTCATAGGCTCCAACCCAGGGAGTAATGCTATGCAGCTGTAGAAAAGGAATGTCTAGCCATAGAGTGGGCACTGCAGAAACTTCAGCCTTATCTGTATGGAACAAAATTCACTATTATGGCAGATCACAACCCCCTAACATGGTTAAATAGAGCCAGCCAGCAAAATGCCAAATTGCTAAGATGGAGCCTGTGGCTGCAAACATATATGTCAGTGAGGCACCACAGTGGGATTAGCAATGCCAATGCAGATGGGGTCTCAAGACATGGAATGAGGTAGGTATACTCAGACAGACCTGGCCCTCTCAAGCAGCATTTCTCAAGAGTCACTTGAAAAAACAGCTTGTGTTCTCTGGGAGGGGGGGGGTATGTGAAGATTGGGTGAAGATAGATGAAGGCTGCCAGCCTAGCCAGATAGAATTTTATAGATAATTCTATCATTTGTAAATATGAATGTTTAACTACAGACTTGTTTTCTTAATTGAAAGAAAATACTGTGAAATGTTGAAATACAGCCTTGTTTTCTTAAATGAAAGAATATGCTGTGAAATGTTGAACTTCAAAAAAATGCAACAACATTGCCCTCTGCTGTAAAGAAAGCTAAGACAATAATTTCATGTCTGTCCTTTGAAGTTAAAATTACTTCATGTCTGTCCTTTAAAGTTAAAGATTCAGAGTCATTCTCTCTGGGCTAGCACATTCTTTCTATTGTTTGCCCCCAAATGATGTGAACATCCTACAGAAGGGCCTCTCTGAAACAGATGCCTGGTGTCAGAGCCATGGCCTCAAGCTCAATGCCAAAAACTGCAGTGTCATCCCCTTTGGTAAAAACTCTGTACCCATGAACTACCACATAGACAGCAATCTACTTAACACCGAATGTGTGATAAGAGACCTTGGGACCCAGGTGGACAGTAGTCTCTCCTTTGATAGTCACATCACCACAGTAGTCAGGAAGTCCTTCTACATGGCATACCTCATCATAAAAGGGTTCTCATCCAGGAAAAAAGAGGTCATCATTCCCCTCTACTCAACACTCATTAGACCCATTATAGAGTACAATGCCCCTTTTGGAATGTACCTCACAAGACATCTGCAGCAGCTGGAAAGGCCACAGAAGTACCTCACAAAGAGGATTACTGGACTCAAACAAATGACCTACACTGACCGTCTCAAAAAACTCCAGCTTTACTCCGTAGCATATCGCCTACTCCGAGGTGATCTCTGCCTAACATATAAAGCTGTGTCAAACCCAGAGCTGTTGGACATGCTACACCTAAAGAAATCACAATCCCTCCGAGCTACATGCTCTAGGGACCTAAACCTTGTCACCACAATAAACAGGACTTGCTGAAGGGATAGATTCCTATCCCAGAGACTTCTCATACTCTGGAACAGGCTACCCATCTATGCCAAGCAAAGTTCTTCATTAGCACTCTTCAAGAAAAATCTTGATGAGTGGATGGGAAATAGGAAATACACCCCGGGGATCACTTCTGTGTCTCTGCTCAACAGTGGCATAGGATAATAACTTTCTTGGGTGGCATAAGCCAGAGAACCTTGTTGGCTAGGCTTACGTAGGCCCTTGGGCCGATAGCCTAGTACCTACCTATGAAACTATGAACCTATGAACTTAAGGAATATTTGCTAGAGTTTACATGTGGAATGTCTTTTATTGGTGTAGCTTCCAGCAGATGTAAGATAACAAAAGAATGTAGTAGCTGTTAGCCTGGGAACCCCAAGAAAGTGTGAACAATTATGTAATGGGAATCAGGATTGAAGATAGCCTTTTAAACAGAGAGAATCAGAAGGCATTAAGAACTTTTGTCTTGACCATCCCACTCATCAGAACTCTGCCTGTTTTCTTATGTAAGTTTATCTTAGACTCGTGTTTTCTTTTAGAAATAGTTAGGAACTAGAAAGATTAGACTAAGTGTTTTTCTGTCATGTTAGAACTGTTCTACTGAATTATTTTAAGTATTTCTCTGTGATCTCTGAAATCTTGACTAGTACTGTGTAGTAGAACATATTTTTTTCTGTTTTTATTATTATTAAATATTTTAGAACCTTTCAACTGTGGCTGTTTTGTGTAGAGATAAGTTAAGCTCTAGAGTACATTGCATATTTATAGTGATTACTGTACCAAACCACTCTAATACACCTTGACTGTTTAGTTATACTACCAATTGGATAATAATATTGCACAGTAATAATTTGACACCCTTTTAAGGGACTTTGAGTAGCTGATAATTATTAGTGGGTGGTGGCAGGGTACTACCGTATAGTCTGCGAAAAGGGGGCACAGCTGGAGAACCTGTACCAGCCTTCCCTAGGAGTGTCTGTGTGGTTGCATCAACTCTTCTCAAAGAGTGTGAGTGTGTGTGTGTCAACTACTTGGGAAGGGACATGAAGTACTGGTTGGACAGAGAGGGTGTTAGAGGTTTTAGCTTGCCCACTAGGCTGAGGTCTGGACCCTATAGCTGTGCGAGTGGGGAGTCTTATTGGTGACCTAGAGAGCAAGGGATCAACCAGCCCTGGACTGATGTGATTTCTGTGTGCTCTTAAGGGAAATTTCATTTTGCTGTGTATATTTGATATCCTTTCCTTCATATATGAGATGCCCTGTCTGGTGTTAGTGGTGAGGATTGAGGCTCCTTGATTGCTGGGTCAGGGCACGGGTGTCACAAACCCAACCCAAATCATTTCTCCTAAATGAGCAACCAAAATGCAGGGTTCCTAATCCTACCTATAACTCTCCAAACATTCCTAACAAGTGCTGCCTTCTGAGACTTTGAAAACCATGCCAAGACACCTTCCATCTGTACTAGTCCAAACTCAAGATACATCCACCAGGTCGAATCAAAGATTTCTTCCTCATACAGAAAAAAAAAGGATGCCCCAAAATGACAATGTTTCCATCTGCAAAACAATAACAGTGATTACTAAATGTAAGACAAAAAAGCTTTACAGTACCACCTCCCCACCCTATCTATCAACTCTGATGTTTTACCAATCCTGAACAAATCTCACAAAAATCTATCACCACCAATGCCCTGACTCTCCAAAGGGCCCTAATCATACATACAGACTGACCTGTAACTCTTAACTTTCCATTACCCAAATGAAAAACTACGTCTTCCAAAACACCACAACAAACCCTCTGCAGCTGCCTAGCCCATGCTGCTGGACATAATCGTTCAACAATACAGTGTAAACCAATTTGTTCACCCCTCCCTACTTGATCTGTTTATTAATAGCATAGCTGTTTCACTATCAAGAAGTCAGTAATACAAGTATCCCTCCATCATAATGCATTTCCCTAACTTTAAAATCTGCCATGTACATGAATGGTGTCAACACCGCCCACACATTGTAATCTACTTGACTGGTCAACAAACTATACAAATTTTCCAGCATAATCTGGATTAACTGCTTGTTCAATGGAAAGCAGCTATCCAGTCTCAGACCCTGAGCTATCTACAACTGCTTAATCATTCTACTTAATACCCATACTTTTGTAAAATTTCTCACATCTACTAGCCAAGCAGCTTCAGGGAGAGCCACTAAATGTACCTTAATTGACATAACTGCCTCTCCAAGATACCATCAATGAGCAAAATATTTCATCAACAAAATAGCTGGCCAGTTCCTTTCTCTATTCAGCAACTGCCTGACCAACAATGAAGTTGTAACTACTGCTGTATTATAAGCCTTCCATGTGTAATTTGATCATGATGTCTGAATTAACCATCCTGCTACTGCTTTCCAATGTTCCATATCGCCTGTGTCAATACTACTGGCTCTTGCCTTGTGTTTGGCACTAGAGAACAAAACCTGTGAAGCTGAAATTAAGCAAGACTTTCAGCTAACTCATTAAAATATCCAGGAACATGCCTGGCTGAAATAAATAACACTAAACTCTGCAACATTCATTTCAACAAAATCAACACAACTGAAACTGACCTTACTTACCTCTCCAAGACCTGCACAACTGCTTTGTTACCAAAATGAAATCTCCCACTTCTATTCTGTAACCTCTCCATCCAGACAACTGACACTATCCAGTCTGGCATGAGCTACAAAAGCAACTGAAACATGACTTTGTAACTGACAACTCATGCTTAAACCTAAAAAAACAAACTAGTACTTTCCTCCAAAATCCCACTCTCATGAAAAAAAAAAAAAAAAACAAATACAACCATTAAAGTCACTTCTCGTAGGAAATTATTAAGGATGATAGTGGATGATAATCTTAGATTTGACCTACATCTATAAAATTGCATAACAAAAACTCATGAAAAACTAGGGATGGTTTATAGAACCAAAAACTTTCTCACCGATGCAACTAAAGCTATATTGCCAATACATATCTCCTCCCCACAGTTCTTTATAGGATCATAGGAAGTTACTAGGCTATTGACTCTGAGGCCTTTATAAGCCTAGCGAAGAATTTAGCCCATGTTCCAACAAGTCAACACCCAATGCCACTGTCAGGCAGGGACACAGATGTAATCACAGGGGTGTATTGTCCATTCCCCATCCAGTTATCCAGGTTGTGCTTGTCTATTCCACAAAACGGGGAGTCTCTGGGAAGTCTCTGGAACACAAATCTGTCCCACCAACAATTCCTGTTGATGTCATAGACCAGGTTGAGGTCATGCGTATGGGTTACTCGAGTGGAGCTTGCTTGCAGATATGCAGGAGTCCCTTCAGGGCAGGGTCTGAGATTGCTTCATATGCCAGACAGAGGTCACCGCCTGTCTGTGTAGGGTAGATGCTTGAGGCCATGGATTCTCTGGGTGAGGAACCTCTGTGGTCTCTCCAGCTGATGCATGTGCTTTGTGAGGTACATGCCGAAAGGGGCATTGTACTCAATAATAGGTTTTATAAGGGAAAAATACAGGGATGTTATAACCAGCTTGTCCCTGGATGACATACCCTTACTAATGAGGTGTGCCATGTAGAAATCTTTCTGTACAACGGAGGCAATATGGTGGTCAAAAGTCAGTTTGCTATCAACCTGGGTGCCCAAGTCCCTCATGACTGATTGTGTGCTTAGTGCCTTATTATCAATGTGATAATTTGTGAGGATGTCATTCTCCCCAAAAGGGATGATGATGCATTTTTTGGCATTCAGTTTGAGGCCATGATTCTGGCATTAGTCATTTGTTTGGATGAGACCCTCCTGAAGGATGTCCACATCACTAGGGGAATTGATGACAGCACCCAACTTGCAGTCATCTGCAAACTTGGTCAGTCATAGTCCACTAGATATTGCCTGCACCTCTGAGAAGTATATCCCAAACAGCAGAGGCCCCAAGACCGATCCCTGGGGAACACCGCTTGTTACAGGTCTACTACTTGAGGTGGCTTCCCCTATTTTGACTAGGTGGATCTAGCAGTGAGCCAGTTTGCTACCCATCTGGTAACATATGGACGGATGACTAGTTGAGAGAGTTTATCTATTATACCTGAGTGGGGATTAGTATCAAAGGCCTTGGCCAGGTCAAGGTAGGCAGTGTGCACTTTCTTCCATCATCTATGGCCTTGATGACTGTCTCAAAGAAGTTGATCAAATTTAATAGGCATGACCTCCCCTTGACAAAACCAAAATGTGTGGGATTAAGTGTCTGGAGGTTACCAATGTCCTTGTTAATGAGGTCCATGATAATCCGCTCCATGGCCCTTGCAGATCAGGCTTGTTAGACTGAGGGGTCTATAATTTCCTGGATCAGTGGACACTCCACCTTTATGCAAAGGGATAACAGTAGCTGTTCTCCACTCAGCAGGAATGAAGCCAGTACTCAGGCTTTGGTTGAATAGGGTGTCTAATGGTGCTGGAAGTTCCTGCCTGAGTTCATGTAGGATGCAGCCTGGTATGTTATCGGGTCCCATGGAGGCTGTATTTTTTGCTTTTGAGAGGGCAGTGACGACTTTCTCCATAGAGACAAGGGGGGGCAGGTACAGGGGATGTCCTGTTTTACTGATGGGGGGCAGAGGAGTGAAGTTTTCACTGAACCTGTCTGCCAGCAGGTTGGCTATATCTACAGGGTTTGTGTATGTGGTGTTCTTGACCACCAGTTCTGAGCAGATTTGGGTGCTTCTCTTGAGATTGCGGACATATTTGAACAAAGCCTTATGATTATCTTTAGTAGATGAGGCCAGTTTAGACTCGAAGTTTGCTTTGGAGCATTTCACTAGTGCTCTTATTTGCTTGTTCAGGCTAAAGAGAGATTGCTTCCAATTAGACACCAGCTCCTTCTTGGTCCTGGACAGCAGTTTTTTCCTTTTATTATAGTTTATTTATCATAGATGTCCACCAGACAGGTTTACTCTTCCTTGAGGATGATTTCATCCTGATTCCATGCAGCTATATAAATGCTCATTTAGTACTTTGGTATAGGTTTGGACATATGTGCCAGTTCCTGTGGAGGGGGCTGTGAAGCTGTTTATACCTTCCGTCAGAAGGTTATAATCAGCTTTGGAGAAGTTTTCTTTGTCTGACCCTAACTGGGGGGGGGGGGGTCGGGGGAGATGGGGACTTTCAAAGTGACTGTTTTGTGGTCTGATCTTACCAGGGATAATGACACTGTAGGGATGCTGCAGTGGTTACTCATATTGGTTAATACCAAGTCCAAGATATTTTCACGTCTTGCAGGGGTGTCAACCAACTATTCCAAGGAATTTGCATTGACAAAAATTAAAGAATTTCTGGGCATTTGTGTTTTGGGATGAGTATTTCTTCCAGTCTATGGTTGGATAGTTAAAGTTGCCCAGGATTAGGGTAAAGGATTGAATCTTGAAACATTCAAAGAGGTCCAGACAGGTGGAGTGGGCATCTTGAGTCAGAATTGGAGGCCTGTAGCTAGCTATGATTTGAATAGGGGTCTTGTCAGTTGTTAACTGCACCTGGAGTATTTCCTGTATATCATACTGTTTGACCAGCCAATAGGTGTGTATGTCTTTTATATATATTGCCACTCCTTCTCATTTTGTTTTGCTGCCCACAGTTTGTTGTCTGAATGAATGATAAAATTAGTAATCTGGTATGGCTGGGGTGCTCTCCATAGCTTTGAACTAGTTTTCTGTGACTGCACAAATGTCAGCTTCTTCCAGGGTTAAGAATGCTTGCATTGAGTGCAGTTTCATGTTTAGACTTCTAGCGTTTAGCAGCATGACCTTTAATTTACGTTTTGATTAAATTTTCATGTTGGTGGTTTTGACTTCATGACATTACCTAAAAAAGGCACTATGGGGGAGGCAAGAGCCTTTGCCCGGAGCCTGAAGCCCAAAGGAGACAGATGCAAGCCATCTCTGGGAAAGCATTGAGGCTTCTCAATCATGTCATCACAGGCTGTCAGGTACTGAATCCCCTTGGAATGACACCAGAAACTAAAACAATTGTTAAAGTCAATCATTTTCTGTTTGTACAGAGGCATCATTCTGGGCGATGGCAGAATGCTGCTTAAGGCTAGGAACTTACCTGTCTGAGACACATACTCAGTGAGTTCGATCATGTCTCTCTTCATACAGATCAAGGAGGTACGTCTGAAGTCATTCACTCTAAGATAGATTATGACAGTCATAACAGTACCTGTTGAGAGACTTGAGTGCATTGGTTATATGGTGGATTCTGGCACCTGACAAACAACTAACTGTTATTTTCTCCTTATCCAGACTGGTAAGAGGCACATTTGTGTCTCACAATGGAGTCTCCTATGACTAATAAGTTGGATTTATATTTAGGCCTTAGTGGCTGTGTGACACAGGTGTGTAGACTATGTGTGGTGTGGTGGGCAGTGGAGTTTGCATGTGATTATGCCTCGGAGGTCTCTTCTGTTTGGATATTCTTTTGTTGAGGACCTGCAAATATGTGGGGTGTGTTGTGTAGGCATGGGTGGTGTTTGAGGTGTGTTGTTCATGTTGCCAACCTTCTCAGTGCCAGATATACTGGTTTGTGGTGGAGAGAGTAATGACACTAGGTGTTTGATGTAATTGCATCTCTCACAAATTGTGTTCCTAGGTGGTAGTAGTAGTAGAGGGTTGTCTGTGTACATTAGGCAGTTACTACACTGTCTCAGGATGCCCATATTGACCAGACTGGCAGAAAAAATGTAAGAAATCATCCACCCATATTTGTCTGAAACTGAAAGAGCTAAGAGGATAAAGGGAGGAAGGTCTAAGAGTAGTACTACTACTAGATGATAACATAAGTGCTACTAAGGGAAAACTTGTAGTTGGAATACCTCAAAAAGGGTAAAAAGCCATGGAGCTGAAGCTCTGGATGCCACAGACCTTTATCTAGACTATGTTATTCATTTTTAAGTTTAAGAACGCAGTAAGAAAAAACTTACAAGGAAGCACGGATTAATCACTTATAGTCAAAAAAATAGAACTCGCAGTATGAAAAAAAAAAAACAGTTAAGCAGCTACTAAATGCAGTAAAATGCAGTTAAACAGTAATGAATTGCAGTAGATAGCAATGAAATATAAATAATCAGTAGATTGCTTTAAAACAGTAGCTCACAATCACAACAGTAACAGACAGCACAAATAAAGCAGCGATTCAGTAGAATACCATCATCAATTTAGTAAGGCTACCAAGAAGCAGTAATAAATATGGCAAACATAACTGAAGTAGAAAGAGATACATTTTATTTTATTTTAGTTATTTATTTATTTTTTTAGTAGAAAGTGAAGAGACAGAAGATAAGAAGATAATTCAACATTCAGAAGCTAAATGGGTGGGCCTTTACTAAGTTCTCACTATAAACAGTAGCATGAGCTGATGTAATGTGACTGGGGGGAGGTTCCAGTATCAACTTTATACTAGAGGTTTGGCATCTCAAAGCCACCAAGATTGAAGACCACCACAGCAGCTGGACAGGAGGGTAGGACAAAAAAACAGATGCACAGATTACACAGGTATACAGTAAAATAGAAGTGCAGAAAACAATTGAAAATAAGCACTTATTTTTTTCCAATATCACAGCAGAGCAAATGGCAGAAGGCCTATTTCACTGCAGCTTTGAACAGCTTGGGCAAATAAGTGCAACTGGTTTAAAACACTGGCTATTAAAGGCAGAAAAACAGAAACTAGTACAATTATCCAATCAAAGTAACAGTGTTGCAGGAATGCTTTTAGCTAAACCAAACCAGACTGATTCTTTCTGCCACAAAGAAAACAGCTAGGCCTCTCTAGACAAAAGATTTCACTACAAGCTCTAAAGGTCACAAACAGTAACAGATATTCATCTCTAACAGACAACAAGGAGACTAAAAAAGAGTTTTGCAGATTACACAGATATATAGTAAAACAGAAGTGCAGAAAACAGTTGAAAATAAGACCTTTTCTTTTTCCAATATCACACCAGAGCAAATGGCAGAAGACGTATCTCACTGCAGCTTTATGGCACTCCCATTCTTACTAAAATTCAGGCATCACAAAAATCAGAACTTGAACAATTTTATCTGCAACAATTACCACTTTCAGAATCCACGACTGTATAGCACTAAAATTCTAAATTGTTTAGCACTACTCCATCAACTAACATGTGTACAGCTTCTTATTACCTTTAAAATTATCCAGAATCCATCTGGTTGTCCGACACTAAATAACATTCTGCACAACTATGTTCCCAGTCAGTCTTTGCAATCCAGTGACCAAAAACTCCTATCTACAAACCTATCGACTCTACAGGGCATTGTCTGTAGTCGTGTCATATTGCTAAGGTCAGCAACTCTTTATCTCTATCAGGTCAAAAACCTCCCTCCAATCTTTCAAAACCATTTTGAAAGATATACTAACCAAAAGCTGGCTTTGTTCTTGCTCAAAACCAGGATAAACTATATCCCTAAATGTGAACAAATACCTATTAATGCTTCCATCTCCTTACTTTCCCGTCTTCACTCATTTCCTTACATCTATCAATTTATTCATCCTTAGCTTTCTCTGCAAATATACCATAAGCCTGCTTTTCTCTCACTTTGTATTGTAATTCCTGTTTGTATTATGCTAACTTACCTTTAATTTCTCTATAAACTGGTTACAATTTCTTTAATTATTAAATCATCATATAATTTGTATCTATTCTTATCCAGTGTTTTCATATTATGTCCAGTTTGGTGTAATTATTTAAACTGTAGTTTTTTTATTATTTTTAAAGACTACAAAATTATTGTTCTTAAAATATTTTGTAATACAGTGGATTTTTTCTCCCTAGGCTTCAACTGAACATGGGCTCCTACCCAGTCAGACTTTCCAGGTAATCAAATGTCAATACATTAATAAAATAAATAAATGTCATATCCATCCCCCATTCAGCAAGCCAACTCACAGCAAACCATTCATCGCCAAAGTGAGACCTTATACTATAAGCTCCCGTTGCGCCTTTATACAAACATTAACTCCAAATCTCTTACCAATTCCTTCTGCCAAAAAGACACAGCATTAAAAGTTGCCAGAACCATTGCTCATAATGAGAATCTTCCTTCACCATCTGTAAAATCCTAACCCAGTGCAGATTTTCCCTACACTCTCTCAGCAAATTAGCAATTGAGCTACAAAAAGCCTACCAAGACCTGCCATCCTGCATGCAAAATTCATCAGAGCAACTCCATCACATCACTGACTCTTAGCTTCCCTTTACTCCTGACCAACTATGTTTTTACCTTCAACTTATGTAATTTGTCAAATGGTAAACAAAATAAATGCTTCTGTACATCCACTGTCAGTCCCCCAAAAAATTAAGGTCCTGTCTTTGGTCTTCAAGCTTATCCTGTGCTAATGTCACATCCAAGTCCTTACACATCTCCTAAGAAGCTACTATTCCTGCCTCAGCTCTGTCCCTAGTCTCACCAGTTGATAGGAAATCATCCATAATGGACCACCTTCTGACTAGAAACCCTCTTCTGCCAAATCCACTGCAAGAACAAATTGAATTTCTCAAATAAAACCCAAGCAACTGCACACTCCATCAGCATTGCCTTATCAAAATAATACAGTCTGTTCATGCATATAGTAAACTATGGTCAATCCTCCTCCCTAATCAGCAAAAGCCAAAAAAAAAACAAAAAAAAAAAAACATCTCAATATCCAATTTTAGCAGCCAAGGGGTCTGAAATTCCAAGAATAAGTACAAAGAATCATCTGTGGAGGCATACTGCACCTTGACATCTGACCTGCATATGAAATTATTTACTGAATCCACTTCAGGTAGGATAAATGAAGAGAACATTTTAAATTCACCTGGCTTCTTACATACTAAACTCAATGGAGAAATGTTATAACTCTTGAAAGGTAGTACCTCGATAGGGCCTGCCTAACAGTCACCAATCTCAACTTCCTTCACCAACAGCTTCTGAACAATCTCTTCTTTCTGTTTGACTAATTTCAGTTTGCAGCACTTCCTCACCCCCACACTCCCATCCTGACTTAATGGAACATCCCTCTGCAAAGCCATCAATCAGTTTCTGAGATAAATCAGCTTCAGGAAGACCACATAACTGGGCAGCAAGCACCTGAACATTAATGGGCAAATGAGAAAGCCTTTGTCCCAGGCTGCCCATGAAAAGTCAAAGCTCCCCTTTGCCCATAGAAATTACTCCTACCTCTTGGATTGTGCTGCCCTGCATTAAAATGCCTCACCTCATCCTATAATATTGATAATGTCTGCACATGCCCCACTGCTGTGTGATTATCCCCACACCTAAAACAAACATGATTAAACCAAAAGATTGGCCAGGAATAGCTCCCAGCTTTTCAAGACCAGCAAGTGCCTAATCTATCCCTAGACTCTTTTGTCTGCCTACCTTGACCCCTGAACTTTCCAACACTGTAGCTAACCAGATGTTAGCATGCCTTACCTCCCAATGCACAGACAGGCATTATCAGCTCACAAATTCTGTGCCTCCTGATTCATAAGAAAATATGCCAAAGGAACAAAATTTGTGACGTGCCTTTCTCCAGAACAATGGCCATGTAATAAACAAAACCCAGTACCCAATTTTCCCAGGCCTGTGTACTAAATTTAGTTAAGACTACAGGAGCATATTAGGGATATAAAGAAGGAATAATCCAAAAGGTGTCAGGACAAAAGGTTCACACCACAGCATTTGGTTATTGCAGATATCCACACATAAAATGTACAGATATATACATTTTCTGGATTTTTCATTTTGGGTTTATCAGTCTGTATTCTCTTTGTTTAGTTTTATATATATATATATATATATATATATACACACACACACACATATATATATATATATATATATATATATATATATCTATATATATCACACACACACACACACACACACACACACACACACACACACACTCACACACACACACACACACACACACACACACACACACACACACACACACACACATAGCTTTACATTTTGAAAAATGTCATCATGGGGACTATAATTTGTTGCAGGATTGTACTCTGGAATAAGTAACAGTATAACTTGTGGAAAATATTACACTTAAGGATAAATTGTTGTTCAAAGAAGCTATATATATATTAAAATTTAATACTTTGATAAATTGGGGGTTAAATACTGAATGCAACTGAAAATATTTGTTTAATTTAGTGTTTTAATTGAATAATTGTATAATTTCTTGCCTTAGATTTTGTATATATAATAACTGATCTGTGAAAATGTTATTACTCCTTGAAGACTGTAAGCCAAAGTGCTTCAGGTGATTAAACATTTTTTCTTTGTGAACTGCAGCTTGTGGTTCTGCTCTGTACTTAATTTGCCTGGACTCATCTTACCCAAAGCAGCCAATGCAGCTACCAAATCCTTAGTTCCAGAACCTTCTGAATCATCCAGTGGCTGAACTCCCACAGTATGAATCAAACTGAATATATTGACAAAATCTCCCTTCCATATCTTTTACTTCACATGTAAAGTAATGTGGGGTGTAATAAACACCTCAGACCCTCCCTCAAGGAAAGTTTGAGTTGAAAATCAATCTCCCGATTGCACTCACATATCAAAAACACCACTTTCAGCAACTTGCTCCACCCGCCCATTAAGGATCTCTAAACTACTTACTCCTGCATATCTACTCATGTCCGCAATACTCAACTGGCTCCTGACTTACTGAGCCTGCTTTCAAAAGAAAAAAATTCCTGCAGACCAGCTCCCCTGCACCAGCTAATACTTGCAGCAACTCAGTTACTCTATCGACCTCTCATCTGCCCTCTGCTGAATCAACAACATCTTGATCATTGTCACTATTACCTATAGACAGCTGGGGCACTACCAGGAAAGTTCCACTGGCCCCTCTATTAGCATCCTGCTGTTTTTCCCAATGTCTACTACATTATGCTGCTATAATGCTGTTCCACCAGCATAGATTTTCTGCCACCTCCCATCTGCTGCTCCATGGATGGATTCTCCTTGTGACTCCACTGGCATCTCTGAGGATGGCTCCTCCTCATGACTGCACTGGCATCTCAGCATCGCTAAACATGTCCTCCACCTGGCCCAATGCTTCTTCTTGATTGCATCTTGACCATTTTACATAACGAGAAATATAGTCAGCATCATCAGCTAACCAGCTACTCTGAATCATATAGCATCCTCTCTCAAACCCCTTATTTAACTGTCTCCCCCTTCCTTCCTTAACCTACCTGTGAAAAGGAGCTGATAATGAAACCTTAGTACTTCTCTCTCTCCCTAAACACCCCAGCTTTTTAACAGTCAATAGCAACCTTTACATATCACAAGTATGCAACTCACTAATTCAGTATCAAAGCTCAACACATTCCTGCCACCATATAGCACCTTCTCCCCTGACCCCTTACCACCATAGAAATTACTAGCCACTCCCCAATAGAAGCAGATTCAGCCCTGCTGTAACATCTTTTTAAACTGTCAAATAGATCTACAATGTGATCACCCTGTAGATGACATCATACAGCTTGATTACTATGGCCAGAAGTACTCTAAGCCATGCTGCCCAATATTGAAGACTGGTGTTCTTACACAATTAACTTATTGCATGATTTTTAATACTAATTTTGAAGGCTGCCACTCTAACTAGATAGAATTTTGTAAATAATTCTATGTCCTTGTAAATATTAACATGATCCACATGCTTGTTTCACAGATGTAAGAAAACTGTGTTATGTTCTGAGCTTCAAAAATGTAACCACAGTGAACCGTGCTGGAAGAAAGCTGATAAGTAAAGGATTTTACAACTCTGTTTGATCTCAACCTCGGAGACAGGATGACTACAGCTAAAAATTCTTTCAATTGTTTTAAGACAAAAATAATTAATAGGTTTCACATGTAAAGTGTATTTTATTGCTGTGACTTCCTGGCAGGTGCAGATTACAAAACAAAATGTTAAATTTTAAGTTCTGTGAGCCTGGGAACTTAAGTAGAGGTAACAAGAATGATGCAATCTGAAATGACTCAGCAGTAATGTGTATTATCAATTTAAGGGCTATCTCAGAAAGTAAGGATAGCATTTTGTATTTTTCTTCACACCTGTTAACAACTCACCAACACTGTGCCTTGCTCTGTAAGTAAAGTTATTTAGATCTTACTATTTCTCTTAGAGATAGACAGAAATATAGCCAGATTAGTTTAGCTGTTTTCTATATTTATGTCATACTGTCCTACAATATTGTTTTAAAGTATTTTCCTGTGATTTCTGAACTTTCTATTATCATTGTGTTGAAATAACGAGTAGTTTCTTGCGTTTTTATTATTTATTAAATATTTTAAACCTTTTAACTGTGGCTAGTTTGTGTGTAGAGATATTTAAGCTTGAGTACTTGCATGTATTTGGTAATACTATATAGGCCACTCCTAAATAGCCTTCAAGTCTTAGTCACACTCACCAATTGGATAATAATAACATTGTACAGTAGAATTGGACACCGTTTGGTAAGGGCCTTTATAGTAGCTGATAAGGTAGTTGGTGGCAGTCAGTACTACCTTATAGTCTGGGCAGAAGGGGGCATAGTTGGAGAACCTGTGCCAGACTTCCCTCGGAGTGTCTGTGTGTTTGTATATAATTCATATCTCAAAGTGTGTGTGTGTCAGCTACTTGGGAAGGGACATGAAGAACTGGTTGGACAGAGAGGGTGCTGGAGGTTTTGGCTTGACCACTCGGCTGAGATCTGTACCCTATAGCTATGCCAGTAGGGAGTCTTATTGGGAATCTGGAGAGAAAGGGAGAAACCAGCCCCAGACTGATTGTGATCGCTATGTGCTTTTAAGGGAAATTGTACATTACTGTGTGCGTACTTGTTATCCACCCAATGTGGACTCCCCTCACTGGTGCTAGTGGGGAGGATTGAGGATCCTTGATTACTGGGCCAGTGCACGGGCATCATATATTAATTATTTGGCAGTGTTGGGATATCCACATCAAATACATACTAATTTGCTTGTAGTGGTGTGGATAGTGAATTCCTGTAGCTTGTGTACCATGCTCACTTAAGGTGTTTTTGTACTCTATCAGCCACACAGTGAACATTTGGAGTTCGGATCACAATTGTTTTATTTCTTTTGTTAGTTTAGTTAGTCAGGGAAAGCAGGCAAGCATGTCAGCAGAGGAGTATGGCAAGCTGACAAGGAGCCAGTTCACTGACATATGCCAGCCTAAAGGACTGGTGCATGGAAACCTGACTAAAGCAGACATGATTGCAGCTTTGGTCACAGCTGCATCAGAAAATAGAAATCAGGAGGATGATCAGACTGGCCATGGAGGTGTACAACACTCAGGGAATGGGCAGCTCAACCTTTCTGCAGAGAACTTAAAAATCCATCTGGAGCTAAAGGGACTTGAGTTAGAGGCCAAACAATTGGAAATAGAAGCAGCAAAGAGACTGAGGCATCAAGAGAGTGAAGAAAATGTGAAACTGTGATGTCTGCAGGTTGAGGAGAATGAGAAACTGCTACACCTGGAAGCTGAGGAGAAGGAGAGGCAGAGGCAACATGAAAAGGAGATGCTGACTCTTTGCCAGAGTCATGGATGTAATGTTGAAGGGAGTAACCAAACCCCAGAAGCAACAAAGGTCAGTACATTTCTAATCCAAAGGCAGCAGCAAGCAAATAACTCAAAAAAAGAATAAAAAATAAAACGCTGTGTCAGCAAGAAGAATTTCAAGTTCAAATTTAATCCAAGCCAGTAATACAATCCAAGCCAGTAGTAAGCGCTTTCGTCTCTCGTGCTAAAGACTTCTTCAGACTAATGGCTTTACCATAAAAAACACAGACTTTAAATACTTCATTAGTTAACACTTTAGAACATCAATTAGCATCTAAAAATACACAGACATAAAATATAAAACTATGCTTATAAAAACATTTCTAGTGTTTCAACCCCTTCCTTTTCAAATACATTTTAAATTCTTCCCTATTATTTAATCCTGGAGGGAAACAGGCATTTAATCTGACCTGCCAGCAATATTCCAACCAACCTAATTCTTCTTCAACATTTACTATCTTAACATTAGGATGCACTGTGTCCAGAACTATACATAGGTTCATAGGTTCATAGGTTCATACTAGGCTATCTGCCCGAGGGCATTTGCAAGCCTACCCCTTAAGTAAACTATACCGTTATTTTGCTGTGCCTCTGTCGAGCAGTGACACTGAGGTAATCCCTGGGGTATATCTGCGATCTCCCATCCATTGGTCAAGATTTCTCTTGAACAAGGCCAGCGAGGTGCTCTGCCTCACATGTACCGGGATTTTGTTCCACAGCATAGGGAGTCTTTGGGTGATGAATCTATCCCTCCAGCACGTCCTATTAATAGCAGTGTAAGTCTCCGCCCTTGTGGCTCTGATGGATCTAGATTTTTGAGGTGAAGCATATTCATCAAATCTGGGTTTGACATGGCCTTGTATGTTAGGCAAAGGTCACCTCTGAGCAACTGAATAGAGCTGGAGTTCTTTCAGTCGGGCAGCATAGGACAGATTTTTGAGACCCTTTATCCTTTTGGTGAGGAACTTTGTGGCCTCCAGCTGCTGCAAGTGTCGGGTCAGATACATTCGAATGGGGAATTGTACTCAATCATTGGTCTGATGAGTGATGAGTAAAGGAGACTATGACCTCCCTTGATCTAGATGAGAATCCCTTCATGATAAGGTGGGCAATGTAGAAGGTCTTCCTAACTACTTTAGCTACATGGGTGTCGAATGACAGATTACTATCAACCTGGGTCCCCAGGTCCCTGATAACTTCTTCTGTGCTCAGTGGATTGCCACCTATTTGGTAGCTAGGGGTAACCTTGTTTTTCCGAAGGGTATGACTATGCATTTTTGCATTTAACTTGTGGCTCTGGCACCAGTTATCTGTTTCTGTGAGACCCTTCTGAAGGATATCTGTGTCAGATGTGTTTTTTTGCAGTCATCTGCAAACTTTGTCAGCCATAACCCTTCTGTGTTTGCTTGTGTAGATGCCAAACAAGAGTGGGCCCAGGACTGAGCCTGTGGGACACCACTTGTGACAGGCTTTGAGTCTGACATGGCGCCAGCAACTCTGACTCTGTGGGTTCTGTCACTCAGCCAGTTTGCAACCCATCTTGTGATGTATGGGTTAACATTTAAGCTGATGAGTTTTTCAATGATACCCGAGTGGGCCTTAGCCAGATCGAAGTAGGCTGTATGGACTGCCTTTCCCTCATCAATGGCTTTGGTGACTGTCAAGAAGTCAACCAAGTTTAAAAGGCATGATCTTCCTTTGACAAAGCCAAACTGGGTTGGATCCAAAGTCTGCAAATTCCCAATGTCTTTATTTATGAGGTCCATTATGATCCTCTCCATGGCTTTGCAGATAAGGCTTGTCAAGCTAATGGGCGGTAATTTCCAGGATCGGTGGAGGCACCGCCTTTGTGAAGTGGGACCACAGTTGCGTATCCAGAGGTAAGACTTTGATTAAACAGCTGTCCTAGCTGTGGGTTTAATTCCTCATTGAGTTTGTGGAGCCACAGCGGGGACACCATCAGGTCCCATGGATGCTGTGTTTTTGCTTGGAGAGAGCAGTTCTCACTTGGGCGCTGGAGATGTTTGGGGGCTGCAATCGTTTGGTATAGATATCTCCTTTGGGGGAGGGGAGAAGTTTGCACTGAACCTGTCAGCCAGTATGTTGGCAATGTCTGTAGGATCAGTAATCTTCACATCATTTTGAACTAGTTCTGAGCATATCTGGGAGTTTCCTCCCAGGTTTCTAACATAGCTAAAGAAGGCCTTATGATTGTCTTTTGAGTCTTTAGCTATTTTTCTCTCGAAATTTGCTTTGGATGATTTTATGATTGATTTTACATTTCTTATCAGCATAATGTTTGCTCATAGTATTTTTTGTGTCTCCAGTACTAATAGCATAATTATGCTCATAAATTCTTTTGTATAGTTCTCTTTTTGTTCTCCCCACATAAAATGATCTGCATTCTAAATACATTAATAAATAAATTACATTTTTTGATTTACATGTAAACTTCCATGAGACCTTGACTACTGTTTTTCCTACCAATATTTCACCACTTTGTAAAAGAATGAAAATTAGAGGATATCCACAAGAAGAAGTAGAAAGGGTGTTCTCTGATGAATTGAGTAAAAGAAATAATATTGAACATGACCATGCAAGTGATAAGACACATAAAAAGTATATGACAGCTTTAGCTATACAAAATAGTACTGATTCCAATACTATAAGAAATATAATCAGAAGGAACTGAGGAATTCTTAAGGGAAATAGAGAAATTGCAGAGAAAATAGGAAATGAACCAAGGTTTGTACAAAAAAGGGCCAGAAATTTTAAAGACTTTTTTCAAAGTAAACTTAATAAGGGTAAAGAAGTTGAGGTAAGAAGAGGTATGGTTAAGTGTTATAATTGTAATTACTGCCAATATTTATTTACTGACAGTGGTGAAATATTGGTAGGGAAAACAGTATTCCAGGTCCCAGGGAGGTTTACATGTAAATCAAAAAATGTCATTTATTTATTAATGTATTTAGAATGCAGATCATTTTATGTGGGTTGAACAAAAAGAGAACTATACAAAAGAATTTATGAGCATAATTATGTAATGGAGACACAAAAAATGCTATGAGCAAACATTATGCTGATAAGAAATGTAAAATCAATTTCAAATGTATAGATGTGGACACAGTGCACCCTAATGTTAAGATAGTAAATGTTGAAGAAGAATTAGGTTCTTTGGAATATTGTTGGCAGGTCAGATTAAATGCCTGTTTCCCTCCAGGATTAAATAATAGGGAAGAATTTAAAATGTATTTGAAAAGGAAGGGGTTGAAACACTAGAAAAGTTTTTATAAGCATAGTTTTATATTTTATGTCTGTGTGTTTTTAAATGCTAATTGATGTTCTAAAGTGTTGACTAATGAAGTATTTAAAGTCTGTATTTTTTATGGTAAAGCCGTTAATCTGAAGAAGTCTCTAGCATGAGAGACGAAAGCACTTACTACTGGCTTGGATTGTATTACTGGCTTGGATTAAATTTGAACTTGAAATTCTTCTTGCTGACACAGCGTTTTGTTTTTTAGTCAGTACATTTCTGCCAAAGTTTACAAAGGGGGATAATTTTAATAGTTTCATTCATATATTTGAGAGGGTATGTAAACAGTATGATGTTGGCCAAAGGCTCTGAGTACAGTTCCTCACCCCTTTACTCCATGGTAAAGTTGCAAATATACTTTCCAAACTGTCTGCAATGACTTCTTAAATTATAATGCTCTAAAGAATTGTTTGCTAGAATTTTTTAAGCTAACACCTGAGGCTTATAGGAAAAAGATTTGTGAGCATTGACCCAAGGCAAATGAAAGTGTGTATGAATATGTTGCTGAACTAAGCACTTATTTTCATAGGTGGGTGAGTGGATGTCAGGTCACCACTTTTGAATGGCTAGCAGAACTTCTGGTGAGGGAACAAGCCCTTAGCACTTTGCCTGAGGACATGACGATCAGGTTAGCGTTGCTAAGAGAGACACACCCTCTGACATAACCATTGTGAAGCCTGCAATGGTTACAGAGGAGCACTACTTGCTGGGCATTCTACTCCAGTTATACCTTTAGCAGAGACTGCATTCCAAATACTTTTGGCTAGGGTTCACCTTGACTGGGAGGTTGGAAAAAGAAGACAGCATGTAGCTGTGTGTTTGAGGATATCCCTTTAGATGTCCTGATAGGAAATGATTTTGATAATGCAGTACCATGTGCTTATGCAGTTAAACACAGTCAAGCTTGGAGACAAGCATGTGGGTCTGGTAGCCTGGGGAAGACCCAGACAGACCACACACTTGCAGCCAGGACTGGTGAGGTGGTTGCCTCAGGGAGGGAGCTACTTTGTAGCAATGAGACGGAAGATGGGCTACAGCTGCTTGTGGGTACTGATGTTCCCTTGGAGAGAGTGACTGCAAGGCCAGAGGTGAGTAGTAGTACCCAGGCTGACAGAAGATACCAAACGTTCTGTGGAAGGGAAGCTGGGAAGGGTTTCAAAGAGAGAGTTACGACATACTCAGCTCTCAGACCCTACATTACAAGGCCTGAGGCAGGTAGCTAGTGAGGCACCTGATTTTCAAGGGAAGGAGGAATCTGTATACTGGGAGAAAGGGTTACTGTATAGAGAGTGGACCCCTGAGGGGGGGGGGGATAAAAGGTGATAGGATACAGCACTTGGTATTGCCTTGACCCTACCTTCTGGTACTTCTATGATATTCCCTTTGCAGGTCATATGGGCATAAAATGTACAAAGAGACATATTATGAAGAATTTTTATTGATCTGTAATTTCCAGAGATGTAACAGGGTACTGCATGACCTGTACACAGTGCCAAAAGGTAGGCAAGGTAGGAGACAAGGTGAAAGCTCCTTTGATGCCTTTGCCTGTGATTGAGGAGCCATTTCAGAGGGTAGCTATGGATATTGTCGGGCCTCTGAGTACCCCAAGCTCCACAGGGAAAAAGTATATCCTAGTGGTAGTAAATTATGCTAGAAGATACCCTGAGGCAGTGGTTTTGTCCTCCATTGAGGCAGAAAAGATGGCAACAGCTTTGTTAGAGATTTTCAGCAGGGTAAGTTTCCCAAAAGAAATACTGATTGACAGAGGTGTCAATTTCATATCAGACCTGCTGGCTTGTCTGTGGAAGTACTGTGGGGTGAAACACCTAAAGACCACCCCCTACGATCTCGAGACTAATGGTCTTGTTGAGAGGTTAAACTATACACTCACATCCATGTTATGGGCTTTTACAGACCAGTTTCAGACGAAGTGGGACAAATCTGCCCCATTTATTGTTTGCTTGCAGAGATGTTCCCCAGGAATCTACAGGTTTTTCACCCTTTGAGCTGCTGTATGAGCATAGGGTGAGATGGCCTCTAGATTTAATTTGAAATGAGTGGGAAGGTGAGTGTGAATCTCAGATGGGGTCTGATGTGGCATATGTCCTAAACCTCAGGACAAGGCTCAGGAAACTCATAGGCTTTGCCCAGGAGAACCTGACAGAAGCCCAACAGCAGAAAAAAGGTCTAGTATGACATGAATGCTTGAGCTAGAGAGTATGCTGTTGGGCAGCAGGTAATGGTTCTCATTCCTGTCAGATACAACAAGCTTTAGGCAGCTTGGAAGGGACCCTACAAGTTAGTAAGGAAGGTCAGTGATGTTAACTACATGGTGGAACTGCTAGGCAGGAGGCAGGAGCACAAATTGTACCATGCTAACATGATGAAACCTTACCATGATAGGGAGGCCCTTGTGCTGATTATTTGCAGAGGAGTCCGAGAGAGATCTGGTGACTGATCTCCTCATTGAGGCTCGGACTGACACCTCAATGGAAGGGTAGCAATGTCCCAGCCACCATCTCCTACCCAGGTTTGAGAAATCCAAGCAGTGCTACAGGAGTTTGGGGACATGCTCACTGGGAAACCAGGGTGCAGCCACCTGATGCATCACCAGATGGATGCAGGACCCCAAAGGCATATTAGGCAGGCCCCCCTAATAGGGTGCCTCAGAAAGTCAAAAAGACTCTCAGGGAGGCAATGCAGGAAATGTTGGAACTATGGATAATTCAGAAGTCCAACAGTCCCTAGGCCTCCCCAGTGGTGAAGGTGCCAAAGAAGGATTGCAGCACTAGGTTCTGTGTGGACTACAGGAAATTAAATAGTCACACAGAGTCAGATACTTACATCATGACTAGGCAGATGAAGCCATACAGCAGCATGGTAGGCCTAAGTATCTTATCACCATTGATCTTACCAAGAGTTTCTGGCAAGTGCCCTTGACTCCCAGTGCTAGAGAGAGGACAGCCTTCGTGACTCCATTTGGCTTGAATGAGTTTATAAAGATGCCATTTGGGATGAAAAATGCCTCAGAGACTTTCCATAGGTTGATAGATCATATCCTAGCAGGAGCAGGAGATTTTGCCCTTACTTACATAGATGATATTGCCATCTACAGCCATTCCTGGCAAGAGCACCTTCAGCTTGTCAGAGAGCTGCTGGGCAGACTACAGAGGGCAGGGTTGACCATTAAGCCCAGCAAATGTCAAGTGGGTATGGCAGAGGTCTCCTACCTGGGACATAGAGTGGGGAGTGTTAAGATCAGGCCAGAAGCTGCCAAAGTGGAAGCCATTCAGGCATGGTCTGCACCTGTTACCAAAAAGAAGGTGAGGGAATTTTTAGGGACAGCGGGGTACTACAGAATTTTTGCCCGCAATTATAGTATCATAGCTGCTCCCCTCACAGACCTAACAAGGAAAAACAGGCCAGATAAGGTAGTGTGGACCCCAGCATGTGAGCAGGCATTCCAGAAACTTAAAAAAGCTTTGGGAGGACCCCCTGTGTTAGCCAGTCCTGATTACAGCAAATAATTTGTTGTGCAGCTGGGTACTTTGAATCATGGGGTGAGGGCTGTACTTAGCCAAATTTCTTTAGAGGAAGAAGAGCACCCATTGGTTTATCTCAGTCATAGGCTCCAACCCAGGGAAGAATGCTATGCAGCTATAGAAAAGGAATGTCTAGCTATAGTGTGGGCACTGCAGAAACTTCAGCCTTATCTTTACAGAAGGAAATTCACTGTAGTTACAGATCACAATCTCCTAACATGGTTACATCAAGCCAGCCAGCAAAATGCTAAGTTACTAAGGTGGAGCCTAGGGTTGCAATCATACGATATGTCAGTGCAGCACTGCAGTGGGGTTAACAATAACAATGCAGATGAGCTCTCAAGACAGGGAATGGGGTAAGGTGTACCCAGATAGACTCAAACCTATTAAGCAACATTTCTCAATGGTCACTTGAAAAACTAGATTCAGTTCTCTGGGGGGAGGGAGATTTGTGAAGTATGACAGCCTAGCTAAATCGAATTTTGTAAATAATTCTATGTCCTTGTAAATATTAATATGATCCGCTGGCTTGTTTCACAGATGTAAAAAAACTGTTATGTTCTGAGCTTTAAAAATGTAACCACAGTGCACCTGCTGGAAGAAAGCTGATAAGTAAAGGATTTTAAAACTGTGTTTGATCTCAAGCTCGGAGACGGGATGTCTGCAGCTTAAAATCCATTCTATCATTTTAAGACAGAGATAATTACTAGGTTTCACATGTAAAGTGTCTTTTATTGCTGTGACTTACTGGCAGGTGCAGATTACAAAGATAAATGTTAAATTTTAAGTTCTGTGAGCCTGGGAACTTAAGAAGAGGTAAAAAGAATGATGTAATCTGAAATGACTCAACAGTAATGTGTTTTATCAATTTAAAGTCTATCTCAGAAAGTAAGGATAGCATTTTGTGTTTGTCTTCAGTCCTGTTAACAACTCACCAGCACTGTGCCTTGCTCTGTAAGTAAAGTTATTTAGATCTTAATATTTCACTTAGAGATAGATAGAAATATAGCCATATTAGTCTAGCTGTTTTCTATATTTATGTCAGACTGTCCTACACTATTGTTTTAAAGTATTTTCCTGTGATTTCTGAACTCTCTATTATCACTGTGTTGAATTGACGTGTAGTATCCTGTATTTTTATTATTTATTATTAAATATTTTAAACCTTTTAACAGTGGCTGGTTTGTGTGTAGAGATATTTAAGCTGGTAAGAGTACATGCATGTATTTGGTGACACTGTATAGGCCACTCCTAAATAGCCTTCAAGTCTTAGTCACACTTACCAATTGGATAATAATAACATTGCACAGTAGAACTGGACACTGTTTGGTATGGGCCTTTATAGTAGCTTATATGGGTGGTTGGTGGTAGTCAGTACTACCTTATAGTCTGGACAGAAGGGAGCATAGCTGGAGAACATGTGTCAGCCTTCCCACGGAGTGTCTGCGCATTTGTATATAATTCATATCTCAAAGTGTGTGTGTCAGCTACTTGGGCAGGGACATGAAGCATTGGTTGGACAGATAGGATGCTGGAGGTTTTGGCTTGACCACTCAGCTGAGATCTGTACCCTATAGTTGTGCCAGTGGGGAGTCTTATTGGGGATCTGGAGAGAAAGGGAGTAACCAGCCCCAGACTGACTATGATCTCTGTGTGCTCTTAAAGGAATCTGTACCTTACTGTGTGTGTACTTGTTATCCTCCCAATGTGGATGCCTTTATCTGATGCTAGTGGTGAGGATTGAGGCTCTTTGATTACTGGGCCAGTGCACAGGTGTTACACTAACCAAAGCAATGAACCATAATATCATTTTAATAATTTCTGCCAAAGCAAAATACTTTTCTGTAATAATACTTCCACATGACACTAAATGACATCAGGACAAAACTCTGTTGAAACTGGACACCCCCAGCATAGATCAGGAATAATCAAAGGACATTTTAAAATACTATTTCCATTAACCCAGGACACATGGACTAATGTACATTATCTGAAGTAATGAGGTATATAACTATAGAATTATCATCATTATTTATTAAGTATAATGCACCACAGTTCTTCAAAATCACCATCAGAAGAGAGTAATGGGCACAATGTTTTAAGACAATGAACAGCCATGAACACTGAAAGGTCCACCAATTCACAAGTTAGCCTAACTATCAAACAAACTAACAGCTTTGTCATAAAGCCTTATCCACCACAGAACTGGTTCATAGGTTCAAAGACAGGTACTAGGCTATCGGTCCAAGGGCCTAAGTAAGCCTAGCCAACAAGGTTCCCTGGCTTATGCCACCCAAGAAAGTGAATTTCCTGTGCCCTTCTCGAACAGAGCCACAGAAGTGTTCTCCAGGATGTATTTCCTATTGCCCATCCACTCATCAAGATTTTTCTCGAAGGGTGCTGATGAGGAACTTTGCTTGACATAGATGGGTAGCTTGTTCCAGAGTATAGGAAGTCTCTGGGACAGGAATCTATCCCTTCAGCATGTCCTGTTTATTGTGGTGATAAGGTTTAGGTCCCTAGAGCATGTAGCTCGGAGGGATTGGGATTTCTTTAGGTGTAGCATGTCCAGCAGCTCTGGGTTTAACATAGCTTTATATGTTTGGCAGAGATCTCCTTGGAGTAAGTGATATGCTACAGAGTAAAGCTGGAGTTTTTTTGAGACGGTCAATGTAGGGTATCTGTTTGGGTCCAGTAATCCTCTTTGTGAGGTACTTCTGTGGCCTTTCCAGCTACTGCAGATGTCTTGTGAGGTACACTCCAAAAGGGGCGTTGTACTCTATAATGGGTCTAATGAGTGCCAAATAGAGGGGAACAATGACCTCTATTTTCCTGGATGAGAACCCTTTTATGTTAAGGTGTGCCACATAGAAGGATTTACTGACTACTGTGGCGATGTGATTATCAAAGGAGAGACTACTGTCCACCTGGGTCCCAAGGTCTCTTACCACACATTCGGCATTAAGTAGACTGCCGCTTATGTGGTAGTTCATGGGTACAGAGTTTTTACCAAAGGGGATGACAATGCACTTTTTGGCATTGAGCTTGAGGCCATGCCTCTGACACCAGGCATCTGTCTCAGTAAGGCCCTTCTGCATGAAGTCCACATCATTTGGGGACCCGACTATGGCTCCTAGTTTGCAGTCTTCTGTGAACTTCATTAACCAGAGACCTTCTGTGTTAGCCTGTACTTCAGAGAAGTAGATACCAAACAGGAGAGGTCCCAGGACTGAACCCTGTGGTACTCCACTTGTCGCTGGTTTGAAGTCAGATTTGGAGTCTGCAGCTTTTACAGTGTAGGTTCTGTCAGTGAGTCAGTCGGCAACTCATCTTGTGACGTAGGGATTTATACCTAGTTTAGTGAGTTTAGCTATAATTCCAGAATGGGGGATGGTACCAAAAACCTTGGCATGGTCAAGATAGGCTGTGTGAACCACCTTACCTTTGCCTACGGCTTTGGTGACTGAATCAAAGAAGTTGATCAGGTTCAAAAGGAATTATCTGCCTTTCACAAACCCGAACTGGGTGGGTTCCAGAGTTTGGAGGTTACCAATGTCTTTGTTTATGAGTTTCATGATGATACATTTCATGGCCTTGCAGACCAGGCTCGTCAGGCTAATAGGGTGATAGTTCCCTGGATCAGTGGTAGCTCCCCCTTTGTGGAGTGGGATAACTGTTGCTGTGCACCATTCAGTTGACACAAAGCCTGACATGAGACTATGTTTGAACATTGTGCTTAAGTGGGGAGCCAGTTCATTCTGAAGTTTGTGTAAAATGCAACCTGGGATGTTGTCTGGTCCCATGGATGCTGTGTTTTTGGTCTTAGAGAGTGCAGTGTTTACCTGCATAGATGTGATTACAGGGACTCTGCATTCTTCTTGTATGGTTATGGGCCCTTTAGGGGGGTGAGAGGGGGGGTAATGTTAGCACTGAACCTATCTGCCAGGATGTTGGCAATATCAGTTGGTTCTGTAATTTTCATGCCGTTGTGCTGTAACTCAGAGCAGATCTGGGTGTTGCCATTGAGATTCTTGACATAGCTATAGAATGCTTGTGGTTGCCCTTAGAATCAGTTGCAATTTTGTTTATGTAGCTAGCTTTGGAGGATCCTATAAGGGATCTCACCTTCTTACTGAGACTGACCAGGGAGCTCCTCCACTCATGGAATTTTACTGTCTTTTGCAACATTCTGTTGTAGAGTTTTTTTATGGCAGGGGATCACCAGATTGGCTTCTTTTTTTTTGGAGGATAGTGTCTTGGTTCTTTTTGGGATAGCACGATCCATGCACTCGTGTAAGTGCTTATAGAGTGTATTTGTGTAGGATTCAGCAGTCATAACTGTATTGTCCATTTGCATGGGTGTCATGAAGTTTGCCACTTCTGTCTTAAGAAGCATGAAGTTAGCTTTGGAGAAATTTTTTACCGTGGTTTCCTTAAAGGTGAGTGGGGGCGGGATGCAGATATCTAGGGTTTTTAGCTTATGGTTGGATCTGACCAATGAGGAGTTGACTTCAGTTGTGGAACACCAGTCACTCATGTTCGTAATGACTAGGTATAAGATATCCTTGCCCCTGGTGGGGGTATGGATACGTTGATCCAGGGCATTGGAATTTATGAATTCCAGAAAGTGGTGAGGGAAGGAGTTGGTACATGAGTAGTTTTCCCAGTTAATGGTGGGATAGTTGAAATCACCCATTATTAGGGTGTTTGGTTGAACCCTAATAATTTCCAGTATATCAAGAAAAGAGGAGTGGGAATCCTGGGGCATGATGGGGATCTGTAGCAAGTTACAATTTGGATTGCAGTTTTGCCCAGAGTTAGTTGCACTTCACCCTCTAGGGACCTAAACCTTGTCACCACAAAAAACAGGACATGCTGGAGGGATTGATTCCTGTCCCAGAGACTTCCCATACTCTGGAACAGGCTACCTATCTATGTCAAGCAAAGTTCTTCATTAGCACTCTTCAAGAAAAATCTTCATGAGTGGATGGAAAATAGGAAATACACCCCGGGGATCACTTCAGTGTCTCTGCTCGACAGTTGCACAGGAAATTAACTTTCTTGGGTGGCGTAAGCCAGGGAACCTTGTTGACTAGGCTTACATAGGCCCTTGGGCCGATAGCCTCATACCTACCTATGAACCTATGAACCTATGGATAACCTCATATGCATTATGCTGTGCAACTAGGCTGGAGGTGTGGATATCCTTAATGAATATGGACACACCTCCTCCTTTGTTGTTCTGGTCCAGGTTAGATGGCTGAAAAGTGTGGAATGAGTTATAGCCCGGTAATGCAGTGTTGCTCTCTAGAGCCTTGAACCAGGTCTCAGTCACTGCACAGATATCGATGTTCTCATTTTAAGGAGTGCCTTGAGTGAGAGCATTTTGAGATTTAGAGTTTTAGCATTGAGAAGCATTACCCTCAGTTTCCTAGTAGTCTTATAAACTTCCTACCAGCTGCCCAATTTCTCCTGTTGCAGCCCTAAACATTTGAGGCAGTCAAGAATGTCCCTGAAAATGGAAACCATTGAAATGTATTCAGTTCGCAGAACCAAGCTTCCTACCCTATATGCTTCCTCAGGCTCAGCAGTCCACCAAAACCCCCAACAGAACAATGCCATAGCATCCAATCTAGCCTACGAAAATACATTGCACCTTGCAGGGCTCCACACCTTCTCATCAGTTTCTTCCTTTCTTTCTTCCATGTGGTTATTTATTTTGATATATATCCATTTTACCTCCAGACCAGCATCTGCCATGGTAACCAACTGAAGTAAGGCCTCCTCTGCTGACATCATGCATCAGCATGAATAACTGTACATGCTCCTCTATCCCTCCCCATCACTTAGCATGAGAGGAAAAAGCAACCACACTGCTTGAATTAAACCATCAATAGAAGCCTGCAGTTTCTCCTCCAAGCATCTCTAAACAAAATGGACTGAAAGAATCAGTCCTAAGCCACTATTGCACTCTATGTATGCCTCCGAGGAATTAAATACAACCATACTACAAGTACAGGGGGAAGCCTAACTTTTTTTTTTTATTGTTTCAGTGCTGGAGTGGATATCTTATGACATTCTGCCAAAATCATACCATATAGACTATCAACAAATAACTAAGCCAGACATCTCTGATTTTACCACCTATACAGTCATTACAGAAAGTGTTCATTCTAGCAAGACAATAAACTCAACAACATTCTAAATGCTCTAAGAAACCTCCTCTACAATGATAAAACCCTTCAAACCACTCCCCCCAAGAAACAACAGCACACCAATAAAACACCCACAAGTAAATCACCTACCTTGCCTTGGGCTAACAACTACCAACTACCACGCCTCACAAAAACTGCTTGTTGCTTGAATGTGGCTTACTATTGCAACAAGTCACACTGAAAGAGGCATGGCTAAGCTCTCCCTAGACATATAAACCTTAACATGTACCGCCATTTACCTCATTTCCTAACCAGTCCATCATTTCTGCCTGGACATTTTAACCTTTCCCACCCTTACTTAATCTTCTCACCATTGCACAACATACTCAGACTTACAAAACTCACTCCCTCACTCCCACCTCCCACTCCTCCAACTAACCACTCAGGTGTCTTTAGACAACTTTAATTTTCAAGACAATGACAATCAAAGTCAGTATGACTGGAGACAAATGCTGAAAAAATACTGCTTAGTAGTGCCCTATTTGCTTTCATCTAGACTCCATGGATATGGTACTTTACTGTACCCATATTAAAATTTATTAGCAGAGTGGCTGTCTGTAGATCCTCTCAATGAACCCCATCTTTGCAGCAAACAAATTCTGTGATTTTGAATGTTTGTGTGCCCCTCCACAACACACACACACACACACACACACACACACACACACACACACACACACACACACACACACACACACACACACACACACAAAATCCTCACTCATATACACAGATCCATGCACATGTACATACATGAACACAAACACACAGATATACACACACACACATACACACTAATCACAGCATGTTTTACATTCTGTAACTGCTCATCATTTTTTCTTCTGCACTACATAATACCTACTGGTGATGAAACACTGTGTTCATGGAATCTTGAGCTTTAGAAGGTTTATTTATATGTTGTGCCCTCTCTACTTTACTTGAACAAATTATTACTAACTCTTTTGATGACTTTTTATACTCTATGGTATAAAAGTTTTTATGTCTCTATAGAACAGAACTGCGGTGGTGGTGCTGTGGTAGCGTTGTCGCCTCACAGTAAGACATTCTCCTGTTCGATTCTTAGCTAAAGTGTCTTTTGTGTGGAGATATGCGTGAATGGGCATACCTTCGTTGAAGATTGTGCATCAAAGCTGGCAACTCTGCACGTAAAAATCTACTGCCAATCATTAGCGGATCGGAGTTCCGCTGTGGCGACCCCTAACCGGGAAAAGCCGAAAGACCCAACAAAGAACGGAAGGTATAATATGCCCAATTTTATTTGCTAATCTTGAGCAGGTGTCAACAGCAAGAAACAGAGTTAAATGAATCTGATTATTAAAAGTGTTCTAAAATTGTCTCTATGAAACTATGCTCTGCACAATGCTCTGCAGGCAACAAAAGAGGTCCAGCTCACCTGTATGAAGGTGCTTGTAGACAACAAGGCCACATATGGAAGGTTTAATTGCAGTACAACTTTCTTATAATTATCTTCATACTTGACAGTATACTAAGACAAGACATTAGGAAAAGGCTTGATTCTGTTTTTATAGACCAGTTTTCTGCTGCCTTCATGTGATTACACAAAAGAAAGATAATGAAGCACCTCACGATATAGAGGTAAAACTGCACCACATCTTAGAATTCTGCTTAATTCTGCTGAATTGAAACCTGGTTGCACATATTCTGCTGAAGGCATCCTGTGCATATAGCATTATTAAAAATGAATGTTGTTTTCCTAAATTACATTCAACAGTTCCATTCCTTCTAATGTCCTTCCCCTGCTAAGTAGCTCTGCCTCTACTAAGTTATTAACAATGATCAGTGTTCTAACAAAGCTAATTCTTAATGAATGAGCAAACTCTGAAATGTATTTGAAGCATTTACAATTCTGAATATGTAATATAAAATTCAACTATTCTGTTTCCTGCAATACACATTTTACTTCGCTAAAAGCTCAAAATAGCTGAAATTTTAAAGTTGAGCCATGTCATTTTGTGAAATGCTTTAAGATTTCTCTCAAATGATTCGTTGAACATTTTGCAAGAATATAATAAAGAATGACCTTTTAAAAATGAAAGAGTGAAATAATGGTTGTGTTGGTTAGAGGATGTCATGTAATGTTTCTGAGAAGGTTTGTTTAACATTTCAGAGACAAAAACCACTATTTCTGGAGTAAAGAGAATGCCTGATATATTTGCTTTTTCATAATATTATAGTATAAAAATAATAGCAAAGATGAAGAAGCAGTGATGGTCAAATGAGAGATAATAGCTGCTAGATATACCAAGTACTAAATGCTTGAAATGTTACATTCTCAGCATTGTGCTAACAATAGAAATTGTGCTGCTGTATTGTAAAAGATATATGAAACTGCATGTGTTTCCATATCTTTAGAGCTGGATGTCCCATATTGTGTACAATGGTACAACAGAGGCAATATAATATGAATTACCTTTCTGAATGCAAGTTTGTATGGCAGAATATCACAGCAGTGAATATGGTATGTCTGGGATAGTCTGATGTTGATTGTCTATCAGAATACATTCATTTTGTGCTGTAATATCTCCTTTAGATGAACTTCCTAGAAAGGCAAGAGAAAAAAGTGAATTGCCGACCATGGTACATGATAATGTTGGAGACAGTCTTCAGTAGGAGAGCAGGTAGTATGAGAACAGCATAGTGATGTTGGTTATACATCATTCTGCACATATTAGCACTGCAAGCCTTCTTTTTACATTAAAGTAGTAAAGCAGACTTACCTAACAGGCTGCATAGGCATGCCAAGTCCATTGTCACCAAGCAGTATATATGATTGTCCAAGTTTTTTCATAATTGCATTATGAACACTATAATTTCATCAGCTGATACTGTACTGCTCAATGCTGAGCTGAAATATGCACATACTTGGGATATTGTAAATAGTCTCAAGCTAAATTAGAAAAAGTGCAGAACAACAATGTTTGGGTAAAAATGCTGATCCCACCTCATATCAGTGGTATCTTCTTCAAAGAAATGCAGACATAACAGATCTGGGTATTTATGTGGACAAATCCCTCATTCGCTCATAAAATTTCCATCATAGTCTGGAAATCCTTCTGTCTGGCCCAGGTAATTTCCATGGAAATACCTGCAAGATCCAAAGACATCATTTTACCACTGTACTCTTCCTTTATCAAACCCACCATAGAATGCAATGCCCCCTTTGGCATGTCACAATCCTGGCCCTAAGAAAAGGCCTTAACAAGCTTGAAACAAAAAAAAAAAAAACAAAAATAAATAAATAAAATAAATAAAGGCCTTAAATCTTTAGTATATGCTGATATATATGTGTGTATATATACATATATATATATATATACACACATATATATATATATATATATGTGTGTGTGTGTGTGTGTGTGTGTATGTGTATATATATATATATATATATATATATATATATATATATATATATATATATATATATATATATATATATATATATACATATATATTAATTTATTTATTTATTTGCAGTTTGCTTACCAGTGTAGTCCATTGGGCCATGAAAAGCCCATTTTCAATGGAGTCCTGGGGAGAAATGCTCCAGAAATACAAATAGTAAATAACAGAAATAATAGAATTACAGAATAACAAAATAACAGTTACAAAATTTCTAAGTTACAAAATGCTTAATGAGACATTAGAAAAAAAATCACAATGTTAACAACAGTTACAATACATTGGCATTTGATGGAGCACATGCATGAACAACCCCATTATAAACAAATTTAAGGAAGTATAAAAGAGTGCCAGTTCTTTCAGGAAATTATAGAACAAAAGAGGCTATTGGCAGATATGTTTGACAGAGGGAGAAATTGTAGTCAGGGATGTTATGTAGGATGAGAGCAGGAGCATTCCCAGTGTGAGATTAGGTGTGAGTGAAGTAAATTTTTAAAGATAGAGAGACTGTTAGTGGTATGGATAATGGGCTGGAGAGAATTCCAGCTAGACAGAAGGAAAGAAGATGTTTGCCAGGAGGTCGGGTAGGTTTGTGTAGTTCTATTAGATTTTGGAAGTTGGATCGTAGGCATCTGCTAGAAAGATGTATTTTGAAGGTAGAGGCAAGGGAGGGGCAGAGATAGGGTTTAAAAATAAGTTTCTCTGCTTGGATAACTTGCATATAGGTAAGATAATTGGGCAGTTCAAGCCAGTTCAATTGGTGCAGGAAGATGCAGTGATGGGTACTGGGTCTGTGGCCAGTTGCAAATTTTGAAATTTTATAGTAACAGGAGGAGAGTTTTGATTTGAGGGAGGATTGCAGATCGGTAAGGATAGAAGTACCATACAGGAGGGAAGGGATGATGTATGTTTAAGTAAGAATGGGTCTTGTGGAGGGAGAGATGAAACAGTAGTGGCAATAAAGCATGCCTAGTTTCTTCTGAGTTTTTTTGATGTTTACTTGGAAATGGCTATCAAATTTTAGTTGGTCGTCAATGAGTCAATAATAGTTTGGCAGTGGAGATTGTTTCAAGAGGAGTGTTATTTTTGCTGGTAATAGAGAAAGAGTTTTTGTCTAGGGTAATACTTTTAGAGGGGGAAAATAACATTAGTTTAGTTTTAGTAGCATTTATTGCTAGATAGTTTTCTAGCAGCCATTGTTCTATGGAGGAGAGGGCATCTTGGGTTAATTTTATTAGCACAGAAATGGAGGTTGCAGAACAGATTATTGTCAAGTCATCTGCATATTAGATGAAGTTAGTGTTAGGGCTGGCATGGTAGAAGTCATTAATGAAAATATTAAATAGAAGGGGGCCTAGAATTGAGCCTTGGGGCACACCTGTGAGTGCGTTTTAGAATGGTGAAATAGCTTTTTTCCAATTAGCTGCTTGTTTTTTATATATATATATATATATATATATATATATATATATATATATATATATATATAACAGCAGTACTCTGTCTATACTCAGTAGCCTATTAGCTCATCCTAGGCGACCTGTATCTCATTTTTTGAGCCGAGAAAGGTCAGATCCTACAGATCCAATTTCAGCTAATGTTTCTCATGAAACTACTCGCTTTACAAACACCCATACTAGGGTCCTAAATTTATTCAGATAAGCGATATTTGCTGGAGGGTTACTAACTTAATGTATACCCAGACTATGGAATAGGTTACAATTACAGATCAAACAAAGTACTACTTTCCCTGCCTTTAAGGCTAGTCTTGATTAATGGATAGGTAGATCTAAATTGATATCAGGACTATCATGTATGGCAGTGTTTGCTTTGTGAGGTGGACACTAATAGGCATCCATAAAGGATGATAAGAACTTGTAAGCATGCCTATTCAAAGGTGTATATGGCTAGGCTTGTTATCATCCTTGTCATTCCTTGCATAGTATTGTTCCTTTGTTTCTAAGTTCCTATTAAGGGACAATACCAGTAGGAGTATATATATATATATATATATATATATATATATATATATATATATATATATATATGTGTGTGTGTGTGTGTGTGTGTATATATATATATATATATATATATATATGTGTGTGTGTGTGTGTATACATATATATATATATATATATATATATATATATATATATATATGTGTGTGTGTGTGTGTGTGTATACATATATATATATATATATATATATATATATATATATATATATATATATATATATATATACGGGTCCCCTTCAGAAGATCAACATTTAAAAAGACTGAAAATTAATATATCTAAAACTCAGAATATTAAAAATGGAATTTGCCCCTTCCCCACTATTCTGTGATCTTGGACTTGGTATACATATATATATATATATATATATATATTCAGAGCTATGCATTGTGATATTTTGCATGCGTTTTGCAACCAAAGGTTACTGATAAAGATCTTTATCACTTATCCTGATTGAGACATTCAGCTATGACCTCTTTGAATCTGTTTGTGTTAATGACTCTTAATAACTGTTGTCTTGTGCTCCTTAAAGTTTAGCAACTTCTTTTATGTTTAACACATCAGTACCCTAAGGTCTCTGCCCAGTAATAAGACACACTCACTTATGCAAACTGCATATCAGTGAATTTCACTGATATAGTGGGTAACATTTCTGGTTCTGATTAACATCCTGAAGTGACTCAGAGAACTCTTCGGTCATTTCCTTATTCAGAATCCCATTAGGTCTTTTTGTACTTTTAAATTATACTCAATATTGTTTTGAATAATATGCACTAGAATTCTCTATTCCAATCATAGTAACAAAGAAATATTTCTGGACTGCTCTGCACATTCCATTTTCACTATTAGTTTGTGCAAATTGCTTGTCTGTTATATTTTTATAAGCATTAGACAATCTGCTTATATCCATCATGTTTTCTAGCATACAGAATCAAAAAGGAGTTGTCTTTACAGAAAGAGAGAATGCAAGGGTTATTTAATGGTCAGTCATCAGACTGAGTGCTATATATAGCCATTGGCATCTAGGGTATAGAGCTGATGTCCATGCATGCATGGGGCAGAAATAACACGAGAGAAAGGGACCAGAATTTCTGTAATCAATGCTTCTTTTTATTAGCATTTTTTAGTGTATGATGTATGTTGTGGTAAGGGATTACTTTTAGTCATTTCCTTGTTTGGGAGGTGGAGTTTAATATTTGTTTTGTAAAGGAAAACATATATTATTTTAAGTAGATGCTGTAAGGCAGTACTTCAGTCCTGTAAATCTATGACATAAATACCAGTCAGTCATTGCCAATACTGTAAAAAAAGAAAACTATTATAAAAAACACAATATCCCAGATTACTTTATAGCACTGACTACTATACTGTACTATAGCATGCATTATATATATATATATATATATATATATATATATATATATATATATTTATAAATATATATATATATATATATATTATACTCTAAAAACCTGGATGATCTATGCAAGGTCCATGTGGAGGCAACAATTTAGATGTGAGTACTTTTGTTTGTGCATTTATTAACTGGGTTGAACTATTCAGAAATCTAAAGGGATAGCATACACAACTGAGATTATAAAGCCAAAGGTGTTTAGTGTTAGGACCCTCCCATTACCTGTTCCATTTTAGAAAACATTTAATATTTAGATTGCCATTCAGTCCTGAGGGTGTGTCTGCCATTAGAGCTATTTGCCCTGTGAGTTCACGTACTTCCAGGGCAGTGTTAGTTTCTCCACTAAAGGTGGAGACTTGTTCCAAGATAAGGAACTTGAAGTGACCATTGGGGCAGGCAGAGGAGTAGTGTTTTGCAAGGGCTTTGGTGTGGCCAGTATGGCAGATAGCTAGTAAATGTTCTTTTATTCTGTTACTAAACTTCTGTGTGTTTTTTCCAGTGTAAAAAGCATTGTATTGGATGCATGTTCTGAGATATACTATGTTTGTGCTGTTACAGTTATAGCTTTGTTGGAAGGTGATAGATGCATTTTTTACAGTGATATTGCAGTGGTCACCTGAAAAGATATACTTGCAACAGTAGCAACAGCCACAGGGATGGGTCCCAGGAGTTTCTGGGGAAGGCATAGCATATCTATCATAATTGAAATCTTGTAGATTTTAAGGTATTTGTTTTTTTTTTATAACAGAATGCAGGTTCTTTACCTAGCTCTTTGCTAACATCTGGATTGCTCCAAATGATACTCCAGTTGTTTGTGATAGTGTCCCCGATAGCCTCTGCATGTAATGAAATTAGTAGACGTAACCTAAGTTGTTCGGCTTGTCCATACCAGATCGGTTAGTAAACCCATATTTCAGTATGGGACAGTGTCATGTATAGCGATCTTCCGATATTTGCTGAAAGCAGCAGGTAACAGGCTATGCTGGGTAATGTCTATCTATAAACAGATTGCTTAGGAAAAAGCATTGTTCAAATATGCTATCTTCACTGGTAATGTGTCTGAGCCTGACAAACTGGCCTTTTATAATTTTTCTTTTCATACCTAAACTCAAAATACTGAGACCAAAATCTCTAAAGCTCAAAATACTGAAAACTCAAAATATCGAAAAAAAAGTACAGCAACACAACTATATTGCAGCAGAACTACATACAGAAACATATTACTCTTCTGCAAGTATAGGCAGGGGGGAAAGCCCCCCACCCCCCATGTGGGTAGGCTGCACCCCGCACATCCTCTGCTACTTAAATATATCAACTCTGAGATTGCACTTCACTAAACTAAAGTGCAATCTTGGAGTTGATATATTTGAGTAGCAGGGGGTGCAGGGGAGCTTGCCCCCCTGCTTATACTTGGAGAAGAGTAATATGGTTTGTGTTTTGTTTCAGTATGCACTTGTGCTGGAATATAATAATTGTTGGTATCCTGTGTGTTTTCAGTATTTTAAGTTTTCAGTATTTTGAGCTTTAGAGATTCTGGTCTCAGTATTTTGAGTTATGATATTTTGAAAGTCAATATTTTGAAGTGGACCCATATATATATATATATATATATATATATATATATATATATATATATATAAAATATATAATATATGTGTGTGTGTGCATGTGTGTGCATGTATGTATATATAGATATTATATAGATATGTATATATATATATATTTATATGTGTGTGTGTGTGTGTGTGTGTGTGTGTGTGTGTGTGTGTGTGTGTGTGTGTGTACAGGAATGGATACCACTTATAAGAGAACCTCAGCTTGTCTGTCTTTAGCATTCCTTTTAAACATATTGCTTATCACGTAGAACAAAAATATATTTTTTTCTCACACTATAGAACAAGTATGAAAAACTAAGGAAAAGTATACAGTCATTGCAGATAGCAGCACTTTAAATGTTAGGCCCTAATGAGAATTTTTTGGCTTAACATCCATTATTATTTGTCAGAATAATTGCCATTACCCTGATAACTCATCTCAATTTCTTGTAGGCTGTCACAGTACTGTTTTAATTTTATTAATGAGAGCATATAAGTCTGTTGTGAAGCCACAGATTAAGGCCTTCATTTCTGAGTAAAAGGGGCATTTATGAAATATCGAAAAAACATTTAGTCTCTACTGGCATCATTACATTGTCTCTGTAATGACGATCAATACATTTTGCATTAAAATACAGCATTAGTAGTGCACTTCCAGTATGACATTAAAAGGAAAAGTCATTACAGTCTGCTTGTGAATGATATTTCACATCAAATAATTAGAACATTTGCAAATTATCCCTTAAAAAGACACATGATGAGCACTTAAAGTCTTACACTAAAGTGGCTTATTTTGTTTTTTAGCAGCAGCCACATATTTGACTAGAGATCATTTGATGTTCCAACTTGTGAAAAACAAAACGACCATTGTTTTTTTCTTTTGCTGCTACTACATTTGTGTTGTTAAGTATCACATAGTAACTTAATTATGCATTAGAAAATTACTTTTAAGGTAAAATTCTTCTTCATTATGTAGAAAGACAATAAAGTAATGCAGTGGACATTTTTATTAGGGGGGGCATGTTCATAAGGTTCAAAATATCAGACATTTATACTGACATCACTGCCTTTTGCTTAAAGCAGGCACACTATAAGGAATATTAAATTGCATGGTACTTTATGATGAGTCAAACTATTGTACAGCACTGCAGAACTTAAATGTTTGCAAGCACAGGACAGAGCTAGGATTTAAAAGCTTGCAGATATTAAAAATAAGGTGCCTGTAACCAGTTAGGAAAAAAAAACTGTTTTTGGAATGGCACTTTGAGATGCCATATAGGTCTGACAGGAGTGAAAGACACATTTTGCAAACCTAAGATGGTTATTATTGCCTTCATCCCGTGGAAAGAGTTTAATTTCCTTTAAAATTTTAGTGGGCCACATTATGCATATTTCCATTGTGTTGATGCAGAATAAATAACAATAATCTTTAAATATATATAATAATAGAATCTGACTTGTTTATGTAAAATTATGTTGACAGAGTGGAGTAAAAACTGAGAATGCGGAAACATTTATGCAAATAGCTGACTAGGACTGTTCATGTGAGGGAGGTGTGACGGTATGAACAGCATACTAGAATAGTATTACAGTAATAACCGATGATGTGGGTGTGGTATATTGATGATTTACCCACCGCTGGTATGGTTTAATCATGAGGGCGAAGCCGGAGTAATTAAACAAAGCAAACCGTAAGTAAATCTTCAATATACCACACCACAGAGTTGATTATTGCTATTATACAACGACATTATTTAGGAAAAAAAATCTTGCTTTTCTTAAATAATGTAACAGATTTGTGGTGCTTTTCTGCTTTCATTGGATATCCTACTGCTTATTTTGATGTGCTGCACATGTGTATGGGACATAAGTTTCCACTCTTATGCTGTACATCAGTAGTTTGCAAAGGAAGGAATGGAGAAGGAAGATCTCCTTTGCTTCCTTTTTTTAAATAAGGTTGGAATTTAGATACTTTAGAGGTATGAGAGAGGCAGGATGGAGAAAATACAAGGAAAATTAGGTATGTTCCTTTAGTTTTGAATAATGTACCTGATTTTCCTCGTATTTTCTCTGTGCTTTTTCTCTCATACCTCTGGTGTATCCAGCTTTCTAATTTATTTATTTATTTATTTATTTTTATGGTGAAGAAAACTTAAAAAGTTATAGCATATAGTAATGGAAAAAAGTCCAAGCAACTGGACTTTTTTCCACTAGTATATGCTCAATTTACAATGGGCACGCTGGTTGGGCTGACCAATCAGCATGCTAGTTTTTGAATGTTAATGGCCAATCATTGTATAATAAATACTTTATTACAGGAGTACTACACAACCAACTCTGTGTATTGTAAATCACGTTATAAATAAACATTTGCTACCATTAGAACAGTGCAAGTGAAATGTACAATAGCAGAATTCATCCATTACTGCAATGAAATATGGATGACAACAGGCATTATGTCTCATTCTTACATTGTTTACCTCATTTTTAACAAATGCAGACAGAGCTGTAACATAAGAAGCACAGCAAAGAACCTTTTGATTGAGTAGCAGAGCACAAAATAGTTCCAACTGCTATTTGCAAGTATCTTACAAAGGAGATAATTAATACAGCTATGTGATTTATCTGTTTCTCTACTTTCTAGCTACTGAATAGAAGTTAAGCCCATGGAGCTTTAACAGCTTTAAGAAAACTCTGCAAATTCTTCATTCTAAGTACATTATCCTGTCAAAAATGTGACCTTACCCAATATTCCACTCCAATAATACAGACTCTTTTGTCCATTTTTCAAGTTTTTGACTTTCAATGTGCTGATTTTTCTCATACATATTGAGGAAGCCTGTTTTTCTCTCTCTTTTTCTGCCAGACATATCTGCAGCCCCTAACCCTTTCATATTCAACAACTCTTTCCCTTATCAGTGAAAAAAAAAATGCAAATCAGGAACCTTGCAAAAAAGGAAGCTTTATTTCACAATGAGCAAGTGCTTTGTCACCACATGGCACACTTTTTCAAGTCCTCTAAAGACATTCTAAAATGAGCCACTTATATAATCCAACATTAAAATAACATGAATCAGTTAACAACTCAGCCTGTGTTTATTCAAAATTCATTTAACACTGGCCTCCTAACTGCATTTAACCTGGTAATCATTTCAGATTCTGTAGCTTCTGTATCATCCTTGACATCACAAGAGCTGGATCATGGTCAAATAGAGCCCTAGACTGGGTAATGGATCAGTCTCCCCCTCAGACAGACACACGCACACACGCACACACGCACACACACACACACACACACACACACACACACACACACACACACACACACACACAGAGCATCACCCTCCTGGCAGCCACCCCCCCAAACATTCCAGTGTCTCATTACTTGGCTATTTCTCTTCAGTTAACATAAACATTGTTCAAACCTGTTAAAGTGCATACTGTATACTTCTGTACTTCTAAAATGATTGCAAATATTTGGATTTAATGAAAAAATGTTATTTCATATGTTATAGGACAAACACTGAATAGACATTTGCTAAACAAAACAAAACAGTACTGTCTCATAATGAAAATGGACTTACCATTAACAGTAAACTTCTCTGCCCTTGAAGCTCACATTTACTGAAATGGCATTGAAACCCGCATTCAAAGAAAGTGCAGCCAGTGGGCTGTTTTCAAACCATAGGACACATGCACACATTTTTAAAACCATTCATATTTGTGTTTATTCTTTGATTCACCTTCTTGATTGTATTGAATTATATTTCTTGTATAATGCAGAACCATTTATTAGGGTATGTTTTAAATATGTAGTTTTAACCATTTACCTAGTAAGGAATGAAACAAAACATATAAATCAATAATGAGAAAACTGCCTATTTCTGAACATTTTAACCATAAAAGGCCACTCAAACTTCTGTTGTTAGAGTCTACTAATATCAGTGAATATGCAAAATCTCTGCAGAAGTAAAAAGTCAGTGGAATAATTCCATGTTAAAGTAATCTGTAACTAATGAAGAGGTTGCTGCTAGTAGACAACTTTACATTTCATTGCTTCATCCACATATTCAGTGCCTGCTTCCCTTAAAGAATAAATTGCCTATCATAGGATCATAGGACATTATTATGCTAATTGCCTAGGGTTCTTAGAAGCCTAGTCAAGTTATGTCCTTGTTTCCACAATCAGCACCTATTGCCCTTGTCCAAGAGAGACACAGATGGAACCTCTGGGGTGAATTTACAGTTGCCCATCCAATCATCCAGATTGTTCTTGAAGAGGGCCAAAGAGGTGCTCTGCTTGATAGGAATTGGGAGTCTGTTCCACAGGTGTGGTAACCTCTGGGAGACACATCTGTCCTTCCAGCAGGTTCTATTAATGTCACATACCAGGTTAAGGTATTTAGAGCAAGGAAAACCATGAGCCATTGGACTTATGGATATGCAGCATTCCAATAAAACAGAGTCAGAGATTGCCTTATATGCAAGACAGAGATTGCCTCTGAGTAGTCTGTATGAAACTGAGTAAAGTGACAGTAATATCAGCCGATCTACATAGGACAGATGCTGAATACCTTGAATTTTCCTTGTGAGGAACTTCTATGGTCTCTCCATTTGCTTCATGTGCCTGGAAAGGTACATACCAAAAGTGATGTTGTACTCAAATATTGGCCTAATGAGAGAAGAGTACAGGGAGGTTATAACTTCTGTTTTTCTGGAGGCAATGTCCTTACTTATGAGATGAGCAATATAGGATGCCCTTCTTACCACTGTGGAGACATGGTGATGAAAGGTAAGGTTGCTGTAAACCTGTGTGCCCAGGTATCTCATCAATGAGTGCATGCTTAGGGTGTTTCTACTGATGTAGTTGTTGATGTTAATACATTTTTTGAATTGATTTTAAAGCTGTGACTTTGGCACCAATCATTTTTTTGCATAAGACCCTCTTGTAGGTTGTAGACATAGGTTCATAGGTTCAAAGGTAGGTACTAGGCTATCAGCCCAAGGGCCTATGCAAGCCTAGCCTACAAGGTTCCCTGGCTTACCCCACCCAAGAAAGTTATTTTCCTGTGCCACTGATGAGCAGAGACACAGAAGTGATCCCCGGGGTGTATTTCCTGTTTCCCATCCACTCATCAAGATTTTTCTTGAAGAACGCTAATGAAGAACTTTGCTTGACATAGATGGGTAGCCTGTTCCAGAGTATGGGAAGTCTCTGGGATATGAATCTATCCCTCCAGCATGTCCTGTTTATTGTGGTGACAAGGTTTAGGTCCCTAGAGCGTGTAGCTCGGAGGGATTGGGATTTCTTTAGGTGTAGCATGTCCAACAGCTCTGGTTTGACATAGCTTTATATGTTAGGCAGAGATCACCTCTGAGTAGGCGATATGCTACAGAGTAAAGCTGGAGTTTTTTGAGGCGGTCAGTATAGGGCATTTGTTTGAGTCCAGTAATCCTCTTTTTGAGGTACTTCTGTGGCCTTTCCAGTTGCTGCAGATGTCTTGTGAGGTACATTCCAAAAGGGGCGTTGTACTCTATAATGGGTCTAATGAGTGATGAGTAGAGGGTAACGATGACCTCTTTTTTCCTGGACAAGAACGCTTTTATGATGAGGTGTGCCATGTAGAAGGACTTCATGACTACTGTGGCGATGTGACTATCAAAGGAGAGACTACTGTCCACCTGGGTCCCAAGGTCTCTTATCACGCATTTGGTGTTAAGTAGATTGCTGCCTATGTGGTAGTTCTTGGGTACAGAGTCTTTACCAAAGGGGATGACACTGCACTTTTTGGCATTGAGCTTGAGGCCACGGCTCTGACACCAGGCATCTGTCTCAGAGAGGCCCTTCTGTAGGATGTTCACATCATTTGGGGACTTGACTATGGCTCCTAGTTTGCAGTCATCTGTGAACTTCATTAGCCAGAGGTCTTCTGTGTTGGCCTGTACTTCAGAGAAGTATATACCAAACAGGAGCGGTCCCAGGACGGATCCCTGTGGTACTCCACTTGTCACTGGTTTGAGGTCAGATTTGGAGTCTGCAACTTTTACAGTGTGGGTTCTGCCAGTGAGCCACTTGGCAACGCATCTTGTGACATAGGGATTTATGCCTAGTTTATTGAGTTTAGCTATAATTCCAGAATGGGGGATGGTGTCAAAAGCCTTGGCGAGGTCAAGATAGGCTGTGTGAACCACTTTACCCACATCTACGGCTTTGGTAACTGCCTCAAAGAAGTCGATCAGGTTCAGTAGACATGATCTGCCTTCCACAAACCCGAACTGGGTGGGATCCAGAGTTTGGAGGTTACCAATGTCTTTGTTTATGAGTTCCATGATGATACGTTCCATGGCTTTGCAGACCAGGCTCGTCAGGCTAATAGGTCTATAGTTCCCAGGATCAGTGGTGGCTCCCCCTTTGTGGAGTGGGTTAATTGTTGCTGTGCGCCATTCAGTGGGCACAAAGCCTGATGCGAGGCTATTATTGAACATGGTGCTTAGGTGGGGAGCCAGTTCATTCTGAAGTTTGTGTAAAACGCAGCCTGGGATGTTGTCCGGTCCCATGGATGCTGTGTTTTTGGCTTTAGAGAGTGCAGCTTTCACCTGCGTAGTTGTGATTACAGGGACTCTGCATTCTTCCTGTATAGATATGGGCCCTTTATGGGGTGGAGAGTAAAGTTAGCACTGAACCTATCTGTCAGGATGTTGGCAATATCAGGTGGTTCTGTAATTTTCATGCCTTTGTGCTGCAACCCAGAGCAGATGGAATGGAAAATGTCCACTGCTATCCTCTTGCACATCATTTGGGAATTCTATGACGGCTCCCAGTTTGCAGTAATTAGCAAACTTTGTCAGCCATAGACGTTTAGTTTTTGCTTGTACTTTGGAGAAATAGATTCTGAACAGTAGAGGTCCCAGGACTGATGCCTGTGGAACACCATTGGTTATGGGTCTGCTGTTGGAGGTGTATTTCCCTATTTTGACTCTATGGGTTCTATCACAATATAAGCGTTGATACCTAGCAGGGTGAGTTTGTCAATAATGCCTGAGTGGGGGATTGTATCAAAAGCCTTGGTCAAGTCTAGGTAAGCTGTATGCACAGCTTTCCCCTCGTCCAGGGCTCTTGTGAGTGTCTTGAAGAAGTCCACCAGGTTTAACAGGCATAATCTCCCTTTGACAAATCCAAACTGAGTACAGTCAAATGTTTGAAGATTACCAATATCTTTGTTCATAAGGTCCATGATGATTTGCTCCATGGCCTTGCAGATAAGGCTATTTAGGCTAATAGGTCTATAGTCCCTGGGGTCAATGGAAGCACCACCCTTGTGCAAGAGGATAACAGTGGACATTTTCCATTCAGCTGCCATGAAGCCAGTGCTTAGACTATGGTTGAAAAGAGTACCCTATGGTGTTGCTAATTCTTATTGGAGCCCATATAGGATGCAGCTTGGGATGTTATCAGGTCTCATAGATTCTGTGTTTTTGTCTTTAGAGTGGGCATTTATGACCTTCTCTCTAGAGATGCAAGGTGAGGGATAGGTGGAAGGAATGTCTTGGGGTATGAGTGATGGGGCTAGAGGAATGAAGTTTTCACAGAATCTGTCAGCTAACAGGTTTGCTCTGTCCACAGGCTCACTGTATGTGGTATCATTAACTACCAGTTTGGTGCAAATATGGGTCTTACCTTTTAGGCTATGGATGTATCTAAAGAATGCCTTTTGGTTTTTCTTAGTAGATGACGCTAATTTGGATTCATAGTTTGCTTTGGAGGACTTCACAAGAAGTCTTATTTGCTTTTTTAGCTGAGGAGGGAGTGTTTCCAGTTTAGGGCATGCTACCTCTAACTTTTGGACAATAATTTCTTCCCTTTATTGTAAAGTCTGTTAATGGCAGTTGTCCACCAGACAGATTTGCGCTTCCTTGAAGAGCTTGTTTTGATCCTATCCGATATGGCCACGTCAATGCAATTATACAGATGTTTGTAAAAAGCATTGTCGTAGGACTTGGCATAGTTGCCAGTTCCATCTGAGGGGGGGGGGTTGAGGTGCAGTGAAGCTATTTATACCATCCCTTAGAAGGATTAATCTGCTTTGGACAAGTCTTTTTTTAGTTTAGTTGCTGCTAGAGGGGTGCAGTGTGGTAGTTACTTCAAATGAGACTGATTTGTGGTCAGATATGACAAGGGAAGATTTCACAGTGAGGGTGCTAAAGAGGTTCCCCCATATTGGTAAGCACCAGATCCAAGATGTTGTCACCCCTAGTTGGGGTGTCCACCAGCTGGTCCAGGGCACTGGAGTTAATGAACTTGAGGAACCTTTGGGTAAGTGAGTTTTAGCATGAGTAAGTTACTCAGTCAATGGATGGGTAATTAAAATCACTCAGAACCATGGTGTTTAGATATATGTTGATGGAATCCAGTAGATCCAAGTAGGCAGAGTGAGTGTCTTGATTCATGGAGAGGGTCCTGTAGCTGGCATTGACTTGAATATGTGTCCTACCAACAGATAATTGCACCTAAGGTGTCTCCAGGGAACCATACAGTTTAACCAATCTGAAGGTGTATTTATCTTTAATGACTATTGATACACCACCTCCTTTAGTTTTCACTCCTTCGATTCATGGTCTGAACATGTGGTAGAAGGTGTATCCCAGTATGGCTTGGGTGTCTCCATTGCCTTGAACCAGGTCGCTGTGGCTGCACAGATGTCAGAATCTTCCAAGGTGAGGACTGCTTTCAGTGAATGGAGTTTTGTGCTAAGACTCCTAGCATTTAGCAGTATAACCTTGAGGTTGCTTTCTGATGAAATGTTTACATCTGGAAATGTATCCTTGTGACATTGCCTAAAAAGGCATTATGGGGTGGCAAGAGCCTTTGCCAGTAGCTGAAATCCCAGGAGTAACAGGTGAAGACCATCTCTGGCAAAGCATTGAGGTCTATTGATCATATCATCACAGGCTGACAGAAACTGGATCCCCTTAGAATGCCACCAGAAACTAAGCCAGTTATTGAAGTCAATGATTTTCTGTTTATACTGTGGTATCATCCTAGGTGAGAGTAATATTCTGCTCAAGACAAGGGACATACCTGCCTGTGACACATAATCAAAGAGCTCAATTATGTCTCTCTTCATGTTGTCCAGGGAGATATGTCTCAAGTCATTCTCACCAACATGTACTATTTCCAAATCATAATGGTACTTGTTGTTTAGAGACTTGAGTGCTTGTGTGATCTGATGAATCCTGGCAGCAGAAAGGCAGATGACCGTGACTTTCTCCTTGTTCGGCCTGGTGAGGGGAAAGTTTGTGTGTTTCATTATAGAGTCTCCTATGACTAAGATATTTGGAGTGGATGTGCTTTGCCTTATGGGGTTTGATGGTGAGACACTCGTGCTTGTTCCATTATGTGTATTGTGTGTATCGGTGTTATGGTTGGTTTAGTATGTATGTGTTTTGGATGTCTCTGATGTTTAGGTAGATTTTTGGGAGTACCTTCGCATATGTTGGTCTATATGTATGGTATGTGTCACTAGTAGGAGTTGTGGTATGTGGCCTGACAACCCACTCTGTATTGCTATCTACTGCATGGCAGAGCTGTGATTCAAGATTCATAATGTAGGTGCATCTCTCACAAATGGTACAGGAATAATTTAGAGGTAGGGGGTTTTCACTGTACATGAGGCAGTTGCTAAACTGCCTCAGTAGACCCATTTTAACCAGACTGGTAGGAGAATAGGATGGGAACTGACATTTCATGGTAATAGGAATCATTTTGGTCTGGCTATAACAGTTGAAGAAGGAATCCAGCAGGGGCAGGTATTAGTAAGTTTAGGTAGGAAGAGCTCTGGTTTAGGTAATATTTCCGAGGCTAGAGAGAAGGCATCTGTAACCGGCAATCCCTCTGTGCAGTAGTGTGCAATGTGCAATCAGGTGCAAACAAGCACAAACTGTTTCAAACACAGGATTTTTAACTCATTGCATCCAAGTGATGCCTCCCGGCACATTTGCAGTTAACTCAAACTGACACCTCTAAGCATCAAATATTGCTTATTCAAATTTGCATCAATAATTCCAAAACCATGCTACTTACAAGGTTTTAAAAGATTTCACCTAAAACCATACACAGTGGCAAGGTTAACTGCATTAATATTTGACTTCTGTCTAGTGCAGGTAAATAGATATCAACAGTTGTTTTTATGATATTAGTTTATTTTGATATAATTTTCACATTTTTCTAAATATCTCAGCAGCCAGGGGAGAGAAAGATGGCTGCCATCCTATAGAGAGTGCTGAAACCCAGTAGAGCACCTTACCCAAACATTTTACATAAAATATAAGGGAGATAAAATTCTCTATATCACCAAATACATGGTACAGGCATAGGAGCAACTTACGGTACGAACTGGAATAAGAAATAAATCTGGATCCTCTGTAAAAAGATAAGATTTCTGCAGATAGCTGTAAGGGTCTCTGCCACATGTGAACTTTGTGCTGAATACTGCTAGGCCGAGGTAGTCCTAAATTACAACACAGAAGAACTTCTACCAAATACAGTAAGTCTGATCAAACAAAATGCCTAATGATCAGGAATCTATGGAAAGCCAGACTACTAAATCAAAATTTACTACAATAAACTCACCTGAAAAGGATACAACATCTAAAAGAGCCAGAACTAGCAAATCTGTGGAATCTAGTAAAAATGCAAACTCAAATAAAAACAAGTCAGAAAACTCCAACCTAGAAGACTTGAAAGTAGCTTTGCAACCCATTCAGGAAGCTATACAAAACCTATCAACTCAAATTAACGCAATTGGCTCATCTACAGATAAAATACTTACAAGACTGGACAAAATAGAATCTAAAATAATGGATCACGACATTCAAATAGAAAGCATCCAAAAGGAGTCAAATACCAACATAAATGATATTCAGGAAATACAAGCAAAAATCCTGGATCTCGAAGCCAGATCTAGACGGAACAACTTAATTATAAGGGGCATCCCTGAAAATGTAGATCAAAATAAGCTGCTGAACACACTGTCAGAAATCTTTGCCCTATTCCTAGGAAATGATTTAGAAGCTAACCAAATCACTATTGAGAGAGCACATAGGGCTCTTAGACCATCACCAGTTGTAACAAGACCAAGAATTGTATATGCCAAGATCCTTAACTTTCTTCATGTTAACAAGATTGCTATTTTGCAGAGAGATTATTAGGGGGAGAGCAACATTTTGAGCCAAAATTGGGGACAGTTGAGAGGTTTGGATATTCCTAATTCTATAAACCGATTTATTTGCACATACCTCTCAACCTCTTAATGCAGGAAATCTGGACAAGGCCAAATATATTGGGGGAAGATACAAACAGTACTAAAAATTGACCTTGTATAAACTTAAGACAGTTGCTAGAATATCAGGTCTTGCTTTAGCATGCATTTTTCTGAAGATTATGACATCTGAAACTTAACATCGGTCATTATTTAGTGACTTCATTCCTAAATGATTTGCCAGAAAAAGTTTTATTTTGCATTTTACAGCACGAACACCAATAAATATCTGCTAAACAAAGCAATGCAGTCTCACAATGAAACTAGACTTAGCATTAAAACTTCTCTGCCCTTGAAACTCACATTCATTGAAACAGCATTGAAACCCACATTCAAAGAAAATATATTTTGCCAGCCCAGACAACTTTGGGCTCTTTTCAAATCATAGGCCCCTTGCACATAAAACATACACGTGCTCTTTGATACACCTTCCATCATAAAAGTCTACTCAAACTTCTACAGTCCACCAGTATCAGTAAATATGCACAATCTCTGAACTAGTAAAAGCCATCTACATAATTCCACATTAGAGAAATCTTTAACTAATGAAGAGGCTGCTGCTAGCAAACAACTTTATATTTCATGGTTTCATCTACAAATAATGTGCCTGTTGCCCTTGAGGAATAAATTGCCTATGTTAAATCTGTAACTAATGAAGAGGCTGCTGCTAGCAAACAACTTTTATATTTCATGGTTTCATCTACAAATAATGTGCCTGTTGCCCTTGAGGAATAAATTGCCTATGTTGCATTAAAAACAATGATACGCTAGTAATATTGCAATAGGGAATGGATGGCAAACTGATAACAGGTTCATAGTTACTACTAGATATCTTCACCAAAACAGACTACAGCACCCACCCCCCTTTACAACACAGTACAGTATCAGCAATGCATCTACCTACTGTTGGAGAAGAACCCACAGCCTTCTGCATCAAAAGCAAGTACACTACCTGTTCTGCTATTAACAGTACAAGCAGACTCCACATAAGCAGCACTAAACTTAAGTTCCCCTGCAGCTCTCAGCTCCTTGTAAAAATGTTGACACTCAACTGTATCTCTGAACTTTGCAGCACAAGAAATCTGGAAAAAGCCAACATTTATTATGGGGGGGACAACAGCCCAAAAAACAGGGACACATTTTAAACATTGCTTGCATAATTTTTAAAAGTTGCTAGAATAAAATGCTGTGTTAACACCATGTATGTCTTGAACCCAGAACCATATGCACTATAGTTAGTACAACATACCACTATGCTAAATCTGCAGCTTGAAAAATAGGAAGACAAACTTAATGGCTATCATTTAGATAGCTCTCAACCTCTTAGCACATAAAACCTGGACAAACAAAGCCAATAATGAGGGAATACAAATTCAGTTCTCACTTCACACCTTAGCACAAAAAACCTGGACAAACATCAAAAACAATAATGGGAGAAATACAACTTCAGTTCTCACCATAGCTCACAACCATTAGAAAAGCAAATCTGAACAAAGTTCAGAAATGGTGGTGGTTAGGGACTTTAGGCTGTTCTTACCCTGAAGCAAAGGTACAGGGTTTGAGCCTGAACACCTATAGCCAGCAGGTGTATTATGTGGGGGGCATTTACACACACACACACACACACACACACACACACTTACTTGTGAATTACATTGCTTTCCTCACCTCACACTTGTGAATTATTACATTGCCTTCCTCACCTCACACTTGTGAATTATTACATTGCCTTCCTCACCTCACACTTGTGAATTATTACATTGCCTACCTCACACTTGTGAATTATTACATTGCCTTCCTCACCTCACACTTGTGAATTATTACATTGCCTTCCTCACCTCACACTTGTGAATTATTACATTGCCTTCCTCACCTCACACTTGTGAATTACATTGCCTTCCTCACCTCACACTTGTGAATTACATTGCCTTCCTCACCTCACACTTGTGAATTACATTGCCTTCCTCACCTCTTCCGAGCCCTTGCTTGTCAGTGATAATCCATTTGTAATTGCAATTTGCGAGTTACATTGCCTTCCTCACCTGCTCGCAGCCAACACACACACCTCTTCCAATAATCCATTTGTGAATTACATTGCCTTCCTCACCTCTTCCGAGCCCTTGCTTGTCAGTGATAATCCATTTGTAATTGCAATTTGCGAGTTACATTGCCTTCCTCACCTGCTTGCAGCCAACACACACACCTCTTCCGATAATCCATTTTTGAATTACATTGCCTTCCTCACCTCTTCCGAGCCCTTGCTTGACAGTGATAATCCATTTGTAATCGCAATTTGCGAGTTTCCCGCTCGCAGCCAGCACACCCACACCTCTTCCGATAATCCATTTGCGAATGCTTACTTCAATTCCTCACCTCTTCCGAGCCCTTGCTTGCCTTCCACCACCTCAGTGATAATCCATTTGTGATTGTAGTCGCAATTTGCGAGTTTCCCGCTCGCAGCCAGCCGGACATGATGTGAGCTCACTTCCGACTGGCTGGTATGCTCCTTAAAGGAGCCAACACCCTTTAAATATGTACGTTTTTTTTTTTTTTCAAAAAAGCTATTCCCCTTCTAAAAAAGTTGTACTGAAATCAGTACAGTGTGTATGCCTCCCAACGTCCCTGTCTTCATGTTGTCCAGGGAGGTATGTCTCAAGTCATTCTCACCAACATGTACTATTTCCAAATCATAATGGTACTTGTTGTTTAGAGACTTGAGTGCTTGTGTGATCTGATGAATCCTGGCAGCAGAAAGGCAGATGACCGTGACTTTCTCCTTGTTCGGCCTGGTGAGGGGGAAGTTTGTGTGTTTCATTATAGAGTCTCCTACGACTAAGATATTTGGAGTGGATGTGCTTTGCCTTATGGGGTTTGATGGTGAGACACTCGTGCTTGTTCCATTATGTGTATTGTGTGTATCGGTGTTATGGTTGGTTTAGTATGTATGTGTTTTGGATGTCTTGGATGTTTAGGTAGATTTTTGGGAGTACCTTCGCATATGTTGGTCTATATGTATGGTATGTGTCACTAGTAGGAGTTGTGGTATGTGGCCTGACAACCCACTCTGTATTGCTATCTATTGCATGGCAGAGCAGTGATTCAAGATTCATAATGTAGGTGCATCTCTCACAAATGGTACAGGAATAATTTAGAGGTAGGGGGTTTTCACTGTACATGAGGCAGTTGCTAAACTGCCTCAGTAGACCCATTTTAACCAGACTGGTAGGAGAATAGGATGGAAACTGACATTTCATGGTAATAGGAATCATTTTGGTCTGGCTATAACAGTTGAAGAAGGAATCCAGCAGGGGCAGGTATTAGTAAGTTTAGGTAGGAAGAGCTCTGGTTTAGGTAATATTTCCGAGGCTAGAGAGAAGGCATCTGTAACCGGCAATCCCTCTGTGCAGTAGTGTGCAATGTGCAATCAGGTGCAAACAAGCACAAACTGTTTCAAACACAGGATTTTTAACTCATTGCATCCAAGTGATGCCTCCCGGCACATTTGCAGTTAACTCAAACTGACACCTCTAAGCATCAAATATTGCTTATTCAAATTTGCATCAATAATTCCAAAACCATGCTACATACAAGGTTTTAAAAGATATCACCTAAAACCGTACACAGTGACAAGGTTAACTGTATTAATATTTGACTTCTGTCTAGTGCAGGTAAATAGATATCAACAGTTGTTTTTATGATATTAGTTTATTTTTATATAATTTTCACATTTTTCTAAATATCTCAGCAGCCAGGGGAGAGAAAGATGGCTGCCGTCCTATAGAGAGTGCTGAAACCCAGTAGAGCACCTTACCCGAACATTTTACATAAAATATAAGGGAGATAAAATTCTCTATATCACCAAATACATGGTACAGGCATAGGAGCAACTTACGGTACGAACTGGAATAAGAAATAAATCTGGATCCTCTGTAAAAAGATAAGATTTCTGCAGATAGCTGTAAGGGTCTCTGCCACATGTGAACTTTGTGCTGAATAGTGCTAGGCCGAGGTAATCCTAAATTACAACACAGAAGAACTTCTACCAAATACAGTAAGTCTGATCAAACAAAATGCCTAATGATCAGGAATCTATGGAAAGCCAGACTACTAAATCAAAATTTACTACAATAAACTCACCTGAAAAGGATACAACATCTAAAAGAGCCAGAACTAGCAAAGCTGTGGAATCTAGTAAAAATGCAAACTCAAATAAAAACAAGTCAGAAAACTCCAACCTAGAAGACTTGAAAGTAGCTTTGCAACCCATTCAGGAAGCTATACAAAACCTATCAACTCAAATTAACGCAATTGGCTCATCTACAGATAAAATACTTACAAGACTGGACAAAATAGAATCTAAAATAATGGATCACGACATTCAAATAGAAAGCATCCAAAAGGAGTCAAATACCAACATAAATGATATTCAGGAAATACAAGCAAAAATCCTGGATCTCGAAGCCAGATCTAGACGGAACAACTTAATTATAAGGGGCATCCCTGAAAATGTAGATCAAAATAAGCTGCTGAACACACTGTCAGAAATCTTTGCCCTATTCCTAGGAAATGATTTAGAAGCTAACCAAATCACTATTGAGAGAGCACATAGGGCTCTTAGACCATCACCAGTTGTAACTAGACCAAGAATTGTATATGCCAAGATCCTTAGCTTTCTTCATGTTAACAAAATATTACTTGCTGCCAAAACAAAAAAATCTGTGGTTTGGAATGGCATGAGCATTACCATTGCTCAAGATCTACCATATCAAATTAAACTAGAGAGACAAAAGCTTGCCCCTTACTGTTCTTTCCTCATAACAAAACAAATCAGATTCAAAATGAAGTTCCCCAACACACTTACCTTTACAATGCAAGACCACAGATACTCATGCAACAACAAGGAAGAAGCAGCTACGATGTTTCTTAAAGTATTTAAAACAAACCCAGGAAAAAAACGCATTTTAAAACCCAATAAATGCTAGTTATGCTCTCACTGCCACAAGCAAAAAGAAAAGAAGATCCTTCCACATAATCTAGATTACCTGCTTTGTATAACGCGCTTCTGCTAAGCTTCTTTTTCCGCTGATGATTTCTGACCGAAGGGCCCTACTTTTTGCATCCGAAATCAAGTGCTGGTTCCTGGGTATGATCTTCACATAATCGTCGGTCTAAAATAGAAGCTCCAGCTCCCATCAGGCTAGGTTGTCAACACTAACCTTGTGTGAAGGCTGAATTCCCAAGGTGCAATGCTTCCTTAAAGCTACAGAGCCCAACTCTACACAGTCCTGCACCGAAGGAGAATAAAAATGAAAGTGAAGAGTAAAAACAACTCAAGCAACCTGAGGATACAGCAAAACTTCGTGGAGGAAGCAGGCTCACACTAATATGGACAAAATACTGGATATCTCACTATACAAAGGTACTTTAAAAACTACATGGTGACTGTAAAATAGGATAGGATGCTGAAGAAATCTAAGGGCTTAATGCATTTAACGTTGTACTGTTTAAAGGGCAAACAGTGGATATGCATAATATAGGTGGATCTTATGTCTGGTTGCATATTAGTCTCTGTTTATTCAGCTTAAAAAACAGAGGCGTTTTTTTTTTCTTTTTTTTTTTACATAGACATTAAGAGAGCAACTTGTGGATTATGGTCACAACCAGATGGACACTCAGTTTTATCTATAGTACAAACCATAAAAAAGAAGGGGAAGGAAAAGAAAAAAAAGAAAAAAAAATGTTATTTGTGCAGTTTTGATGAAAATATCTTGTTTCAAAATACTTTAGCATTGTTCAAACCCTGTATGAATACAGAGTCCGAGAAAGGAGTTCTAGATAAATTAAGGGCTCATCAAAATACAAGATAAAATGCTTTCTACATGAATGTAAATATATAGTTAACTTAGCAATTTTCTCACTTTACTTTCAATGTGTGCTCTGCATGATGTTTCAAGCTATGGTACTAGGGATAGAATAGGTTTCTATGCTCTGCTGGTATTGGTTTAACGAACTGGGATACTGGATGAATAGGGATACCCCATGGTTAAACCCTAAAAAGAATTTCTATAGTCTCTATCTAACAATTGTGCTTCTAATAAGAACTGGTATCCCAATCTCTTCCAGGGGGACAGAGGTAGTGTTTAGGCACTGGGATAAAGCTGGAAGAGTTTCTCATCTATATCTAATATTGCATGTATGTGTTCGGGGTCCTGCAGTGATACGGTTATTTAACAGTACAGTACATAGCTTCCGATTTGGTATTCAAGTTCTAAAGAAAAGATGTTGAAGTTAGCCTCATGGAATGTTAAAGGTTTACAAACAGATAATAAGAAAAAACTTTTCATGCATCTTGTCTATAAATCCAATCTAGACTTTATAATGATACAAGAAACACACCTACTAAAGGAGCAGTGGGTTCACACGGCAAATAAAAAATGGATCAAATCCATTATAGCAGCTGGTAATAACACCAATAAAGCAGGAGTTGCCATCATTATTAAAAATTCGTTCCAATACAATATTTTAAGACAAGATTCAGACCCAGAAGGCAGATGGTGTTATTTTATAACCAAAATTGACAAAGTAGACAAACCAATCTTGATAGTAAATGTATATGCCCCTTGTTCCTCTCAACACAAATTTATTATGGGCATCTATAACTTAATAAACTCCTTCCCAGAACACTACTACATCCTAGGGGGGGACTGGAACTCTATTCAAGACCCAAATATAGATAGAACAAACAAAAAAACTAAATTCAACTCACAGGCCACTACTGCCCTTTTCGAAATCAAAAATGATTTCAGACTTAGCGACCCACACCTCATTACCGTCCCTCACACAAATAGTAAAGGTTTTACCTTCTTTTCACAGTGTCATAAAACTTGGTCCAGACAGGATTTCTTCTTAGTCTCGGACACCCTATTACAATTTAAACTTTCACTAGACACAGAACCCAGATCTCTATCGGATCACTCGAAAATCACCCTTACAATAGATTGGGCACATTGCAACTCACGACATAACAATAATAGATTCTGGCACTTGAACCCTAACTTATTAGAAAAACAAGATATTAGAAAAGAAATTGACTTATTACTGGACCAATGCATTTTAGCTATTGTAGATAACACCTTTCCGTTCGATATAACTTGGGCCACCACCAAGGTATTAATTAGAGGGATGTTAATCAATAAATACGCTTTCTATAAGAAAAATATTTTCACCAAAGAAAAAAGTATTAAGGATGAAATATCTAAACTTGAGCTTAGGCTGCAGCAGTCTTATTCCGTGGAGGTAGAGAACTCCATTAATCAACTTCAAGCTAAGTTACTAGCACTACAAGCAGAAAACCTATCATTTCAAGAAATAAAAAACCTAGCCAATTACTCACAGTGGGCCCAACTCCCCTCTAGATTCTTGGCAAGACTGTTGAATCAACATAAACCTAATCCACATATCTCGGAACTTATTTTTCAGCAAAACAGTTACTCTAACTCACAAGATATAGTTAAGGTCTTCGAGAGAATATATGAAGATGTGGACAACCCTACCCCCAAAACATTCAATGAACAGGAACTACTTTTATTTATTAATGAACTAAACTTCCCCAGGCTAGAGGTACAACAACAAATTTCTCTATCAGTTGAACTTACACAAGTGGACATCAAAACTATAATTAATAACCTCAAAAATAATAAGGCGCCGGGTCCTGATGGTTTCTCAGCTGAGTTCTACAAATGCTTTAGTTCTAAGATGTCGATCATACTACATCACCTATATAATCACATAATACAAGAGGGTATCTCTGACCCGCACCTAAATGCATCCAGAACCATATTAATACCTAAACCAAACAAGGACATGACCAACCCTAATAATTACAGGCCCATTTCTGTTATTAATTTGGATATGAGAATTATGGCAGCAATTTTGGCTAATAGAACTAAGACTATAATTACAAAAATTATTTCCCCAGAACAATCCGGGTTTATCAATCAGAGACAAACAGTTGATCAAACTCTAACTCTTGAAGCAATGATATCTTTATCCCTAAAGAAACAAACACCTATCTACACCTTAGATATAGACGCTTCTAAAGCATTTGATAGAATCAATAAGTCATTTCTGACCTTGATTCTGCAAAAATTTAACTTTCCTACACAGTTTATTCATTATATAAACACTTTACACGACAGAGCATATACCACTCTACAAATTAATAAACATAGCTCCAAAAAAATAAATATTAACAATGGGATTAGACAAGGATGCCCCCTATCACCTTTCCTATTCAACCTATATATTGAGCCCTTATTCTTACTAATAAAACAAAGAACATTTCATAATATACCCCTCCTTTTTAACACTGAAATTTCTCTATCAGCGTACGCAGACGACTTAAATATATATTATTCTCTTCTCAACACAGATCTTTACAAAATCAATAATTCAATAGAATTATTTTCAAAGTTCGCGAACTATAAGGTAAACTTGAATAAGACAACAATATTCCCGATTAATAACTATGCTCAATTCCCAACTGCAGGTACTATACCTAATATTAAAGTCAGTGACCACATACAATACCTAGGAATAGCATTCTATACCAATGCACATAATTACTATCAGGACAATGTGATTAAAACATGGAACACCATACAAAAAGACTTGGCAAGATGGACACAATTGAAACTCCCCCTTCTCTCTAGAGTAGCCATCATCAAAATGAATATCCTCCCCAGAATACTTTTTATATTTAACGCAACCAATACACTGAGCCACAATAAAGTCTTCAATAACATCCAATCAACCCTCTCAAAATTCGTCTGGCATCCAAGACCCAGCAGGATAAGTTATCAAAAACTTATATATCCAAAGGACAAAGGTGGGGTGGGCTTGCCTGACTTTAAACTGTATTACAAAATTACCAAAGGTAGTAGACTAATTAATATTGCAAATTACAGGGAACAAATCAATATGTGGTGCCTAACCTGGTTGAAATTATATCATAACTATGTTAAAACATTACAATTTAATCCCAAGGCCCTCCCATTTCTAAAGGGAATATCCAGAAGAAGATACAAAATACAAAACGACATATGGGAACAAATTAAAATAACACAAAACCTCTTCTAATCGCTAAATCTATTAACTGCTTTTTATACTTTCCAACCATTACACCTTAACCCCAATATTCAACTAAATGAAAAGATGATTGACCTGAATTCATACCCACTACTGAAAGAAAAGACAGTTTTAGACATTTATCTACTTAGGCAGGAATCTATAACTAATATTAGAAACAAACTTAATCTCCCGTTTAAATATGCAATTATGATAAGACAACTGAAAGAAGTATGTTACAGATTTTGGAAGGATACTGACATCCCAGATCAACATATAGATACATGTAGAACACTTTGGGATATGATGACACGGAAAAAAAAATGATCTCAAATACCTATAAATTCATTATCTCACTTAGACACACGAAATAAGCTATCCACTCCAATTACTGGACAAAACAAGACCCTACAATTACCTCCAATATAATTGCACAGGCAATTCAGAAATTTTCCAAAGACATTCTCCTTCAGAAGCTCAGATATACTCAACTTATGATCCTAAACAACGCATATTTTACGCCCACAATATTAAATAAAATGTACAAAGAACTCCCACCTTTTTGCCAATTCTGACCCTCCAAAGAAGCTGATATTATTCATATATTTTGGAGTTGTAAATGTACATACAAACTTTGGTGTGCCTTAAGAGTCAAATTAGAGAAAATGGGCTATGAAAAATCAACCTTATCCTGGAAATTTGCCCTCTTACATGTACCTCCTATAGGAATGAAGAATAACCACACGCACATTCTAGTTACAACATTTATGCTAATAAAATACTACATCACATTAAATTGGAAAGACAGGTCCAAAATAACATGGGTTGGATTCAAGCAAACAGCTAGTAAACAACTCCTTGCTCATAAATATTTATGGTATTCCATGAGGAAAAAAAGGACCCAGAAGGACACTTGGAAAATGATATTTGAACTCATTCTGACATGATTGTAACGCATATTTCTGTATGCTGCATAGCTTGATATAGATGAGAACTGTATATAGGTTATCTAATGTATATAGGTTTTATGTTTGTAGGTCTGTATATTGTATGTTATTGTTTTATTCTCTGTTATATCGTTTTCTTGTCTTCATTTGGTTTTGATATAACACTAATAAAAAGGAATTGGAAAAAAAAAATATCTCAGCAGCCACGTAACACAGAGAGAACTCCTTAACCTCCAATGAAAGCTTTCAGCTAGATGAATAAAATGCTGCTGACAGTATATGTGTAACTTGAGTGGTTGCTGATATGTTGTAAATTGTTTACAAAATATTGCAAATGTAATAGTTACTGTATTCTAAAGAATACTATCACTATAAAAATAGTTTATTCTGAAGAGTTTGCAAATTTATACTTCTTTCATAGCCACTATGGTTCCAGAGATATGAACATTTGTTTGAAATGTGAAGACATAATTTTATTCTGTCAAAAAGTTTAGACTCAGCCCATTGGAAGTTAAAGTGCAAACTTCCTGAGCTCCTTTGGAGTGAATGAGTTAAAGTAGAAAAACAAGAAACAGACAAAGTTCAAATTATCCTATCAAAACACCCTAAACAGAGCCCTGCAACAGTAACTCTAGCTAGATCAGTCCAAACTGTACCTTCTTCCCATGAAGGCACAGGGGAGCCTCTCCAGAGAAAAGTGTAACTGTTTTCCAAGCTCCAAAGGTCACAAACAGTACTAGATTCAGCAAAAACCTGAATCTAGTCTATGCTAGTATTTTTCAAGTGCAGGCAATTAGTAAAACGAACTAAACAAGCAGATGCACAGTGGGATTCAATTAGCAGGCAATTTAAAAAAATGTAGTAAAATACAGTTGCACAGTTTAAACAAACAGATATGCAGCAAATATTGATCTAGTTAATCATAAAGTGCAGAAACATTTGAAAATAAGCACTTATCTTTTGTAGTCTCTCAGCAGGTATTTGGAAAACAGTAGAGCAGTGGCAGAAGGCCTAATTATCCACAGCTTTGAGCAAACAGTTACATTGAAAAGACCATGTTACATTAAAAAAATGGTAAGCGTGTAATATTGCAGTATGGAATGGCTGGCAAACTGATAACAAGTTTATACTTACTAGGCATCTCATCCAAAGGAGGACACACTCAGGACTGCAGCACACTGCACCCCCCTTAGTATAACACAGTATCACCAATCCATATACATGGTGTGGCAGTAGAACCCACAGCTTGCTGCACCAAAAGCAAGTATGTTACCTGTTTAGCCACTAACACTGCTTTCAAACTCTGTAGCATCAACAGCGATAACCATTTGCTAAACAAAACTGTTGTGCATTGAAAACAGACTTAACATGAGTGGCAGTAAACATCTGTTCTTTTGAAGCTCACAATTCCTTGAAAATGCACTGAAACTCACAATTCCTTGAAAAAGCACTGACACACAGTTCCTTAAAAATGAACTGAAACTCATATTTTTTGAGTAGTCAGAGAGGATTCAGGATCTTGTCTCCTGTAATCAAGATGTAGGGTTTGAACTTGAGCAAATTAACTAACCTGCCATCCCTAAGTAGGGTATTACACACATACTCTCTTTATTATATCCCAGGCTAGCCTGGCATCTCTTGCATATATTAGGGAAGCCCTTATCTAGAATCAATAATAACTTCCTTCTTTTAGCTATATAATTCCTGACATATGGGTAGTATTAAAATGTTCTAGTAGAGTGTGATACGACCTACATCATCTGTCCAACAACACTATCAACAGCTTTCTAAATACCCCTTCCATATAAAACTGTAATGCACTCTTAAGTTCTAGGTAATTACTAATTAAACAGGCTATCCTTAACATAGGTTATTTAAAGACAGATGCTTAGTAAGCATGCTTCTTCTACATAACAATGTATTCTATTTATTTGATGTACAAACCTGTATGCTTAATACCATCTAAACTATGTGAAGGTGTTACAACAAGAAAATGAACACTCTCATAAGAACTGCAGGCAGGACTCTAAAATGTTATAGTAGTGTGTAGATTTTGAATAAACTTTTCTAATCAATTGACATTTCTTTGTCAAATAAAAAACATATAATCAACAAATATTTAGTTAAAAGTAATTTTACCAATGAAGGTATGAACTTTTAGAAAGCATTCTTGCTCCCAAACAACAGGATTTGATATGTAATATTCCTTCTCTAAAATGTACTCAAGATGAAGAAAAATAATTTGTAGATTTTAACTATGAATTCAAATATTATGAATATTATTGGTGAGACATCATCCTTTGCCTTTAAAGACAAAGCTTCCCTTAGGAGACAGTCATATAAAGGCATATTCTCTACACACTCTGCTATGAAAATCTTACAGAAATATGTATACCTACAGCTTCTAAAGAATCTAGTAAATCTGAATATCATTTCAGATTCCCAGCACAGTTTAACAGTGCTATTAATCAAACCCTGCTAAACATGATATGATCTATTCACAGTAATTTCATTTTTGATAACACTGTTTGTGCAATGTACTGATTTCTGAAAAACATTAGACACTCTTACTCCAAGACATCTTGGTCATCAAGGCCTAACATTTAAACACCCTCAATGGTTACCAGAATATGGTAACCAAAAATATCTTGCAATATCTTTGCAAAGGAAAAAGCAAAATTAATTAATACAAAAACACTAGCACCAAATGTATTTAATGAGAAATACAAGCAATGACATCAGGACATGGAACATTTTACAGTACAAAAAAGTAAGAAAGAGAAGAAAGGTAGAAAAGAAGATTAGTAATGGAGAAGTTAAAGAAATGGAAACTAAGGTTATGGATTACCAGCAAAGTGAATGATTTGGTGTAGAAAACCTAACGCAGGTAACATTACTGCAGGATAGAGCAGTAGATCCCCAAATTAAGGAGAAACTAGTGGAGTTGGAAACATCTGATCTGTTGCCGTATGAAGATACTTTGGAGCCTTCCATAGGAAATCAGTACAAATGTTCAGTTGGAATTGCACAGGAAGGGAAGGAACAAGAAACTATGGCAACTCTGACACAGTCAATGTTGTGGAATGATAGGCCACTGAGTTTCCATACGAAAGAACATTGGATGACATAGGAAAAAAACTGAAGACAATGTGGCACAGGAAGATGTTTTGGAACTTTCTATAGAATGCCCACAGGAAATGGAGAACAAACAATGTATCCTCAGTTCAGAAGAAAATAATTTAAGAGAAGAGTTGCTTTATTTAATAGAGATTTACAAACATATTAAGATCAATGAAAGAAATAGACTACAGAAAGTCAGCAAAACCCAGAAAATTAGAAGTTTGATAAAATAAATGAACACAATAATTAGAACTGTCTATAGAGATTCATGAGATATAACATAAGTAAATAAGATATATTACTGTACGGCTAAATTAATAACAGATAATGTCTTACTACAAAAACACACAGTAGTAAGGGAAAGGAAGGGAAGAAATTGAATGCTATCATGGAAGTATTGAATAGAGAAAACTATAAAGCAAATGTATTTCTCTAGCACCTCGGCCACAATAAGCCTTCAAGGAGTAATACATAGCATTATCTAAAACCTTATATAGTCTCAGCTCCATCAATATTATTTATGCTATCAAATGTACTTGCAATATGTTTTATTTATGCTATCAAATGTACTTGCAATATGTTTTATATTGGGCAAACAAAGAGAATGTTTAAAACATTAGAACATTTGAGAGACATAAGGGTAAATAAAATGGAGATCCCCTTGGCTCTTCATTTTAATAAATATCATGATGGAAGTACAGAAAACTTAAAAGCTACTATTTTAGAACAGGTAGATATGAAATATTTAGATGAATAAATGTGTAGATTAAAGCTTTTAAGAAACGAAACAATGTTTATTTTGAAATTTGATACATTAACTCCAAAGGGTTTAAATGCAGAATGTTGCTGGAAATGTGATATATGAATTTAATGGATGCCACTTTAAAATTTGTTTCTACAAATATTTTAATTGTTTAATTGATAATTGTTTTATTGATGGAGCTGGGACTATATAAGGTTTTAGATAATGCTATGTATTACTCCTTGAAGGCTTATTGTGGCCGAGGCGCTAGAGAAATAAATTTGCTTATCTGGCTTTCGTTGTGTGGTTTTCTTATATTTGTGCTGAACAGCAGTTCCTGTGTTCATGGTGTTGGTATTGTTTCAAAACTATAAAGCAATTAAGGCAAGAAGTGTCACTGTTAGAAGAGCATAGAAGAGCAAACAGATCAACAAAAATACTCAAACAGATAGATGTATTAAAAGAAATGTGCAGCATCAGAACAGATCACAATCTATTGCGCACTATTGCAAATAATAAACAAAAAATATTAGCACAGACAGAAAAACTTAGAAGATATGCCGAAAAATATAAAGGAAAAGTACAAAATTAGCTATGTATTAGCAATTAAAAGTTTTATAGAGAATTGGGAAACAAGGCAAAAGGAATTGAAATACCACCAAAAAAAAAAGAAGAAATCGATAAATTTTATAAAAATATCTATGAAGATTCTGTGGAACATAAGAGAGATGCTAAATGGACAGAAGAACTAAAAGAAAAAATAAGAAGTTGAAATGTACAGAATATGAAATGGGATGAAGTAACGGCCAAAGAGATTGAAACAAAGTTAAGAAAGGCTCCTAAATGGACAAACTCATGCCCAGATGCAGTACCTAACTTCTGGCTAAAAGTATTAACAGCTTTACATGTAGACTTAGCCATGAGTATGAACTATTTATATACCTACCCCAACTAGACACCAGCCTATTTAACAGCAGGAAAAACACTACTCATACTTAAGAGTGAACCTGCAAGCTGTCCTAAAAACTATAACTAATAACTTGCCTTCTGACGATGTATAAACTATACACTGGAATATATGCTGACAGAGTTTATAGTCATTTAGAAGAAAACTCAATCATGGCAGTAGAACAAAATGATAATAAAAGAAAGTCATATGGAACAAAGGATCATTTGTTGTTAAATAAAGTCATAATGGAGAACTGTGAAAAGGGGAAGAATCTAAGTATGGCATGGACAGACTATAAAAATGCATTTGACAGTATCCCACACGGAAGGATAAAATAGTGCTTAAACATGTATAATATACATTCGACACTTTTCGATTATTTTAAAGCAACCATGAAACAGTTGCAATCCGCTTTGCAGTCAAACCTTGATAAAGGACAAATTATTATTCCAGGGACAAAAATTCAAAGGTGGATATTCCAGGCTGACTCTGTAACCGCTGCTCTTTTGTCTTGCCCTTAATCTGTCATGGTATCTTCTTAACAGATTAGGTCATGGCTACAGTTTGCCTCTCAGAAAACAAAAAAGTGTAAAGACTTCTTATCTCCTTTTTGTAGATGATTTAAAATCGCATAGTTCATCAGATGAAGAACTGAAAGTACAACTGCAAGTGGTCAAAACATTTTCATATGATATAACAATGTCATTTGGGCTTGATACATGTGCAAAAGCAATGTTTAAAGCAGGAAAGCTGCAGCACCAAGAAAACATCAGTTTGGGACAGGAATGTGATATAAAAGAACTTGAGCAAGGGGGAGTATATACATATTTAGGAACTGATGAAGGATCAAACATAAAATATGAGCACATGTGAATAAAACTTAGCTAGGAGTATTTTAGAAGACTTAAATTAATACTGAAAACAGTGTTGCCATCTAAGAACAATACCCACACTATAAACCAGTTTGGTGTTCCTGTCCTAACTTACAGTTTTGAAGTGATTGACTGGCCCCAGAAAGTGTTGGATATGCTGGACAGGAAAACAGGATGGATGCTTCATGCTCATCAAATGATTTATAAATATCAGTTCATAGCAAGACTATATATTCCTTGTTCAGAGGGAGGTATGGGCCTCCTCAAAACTGATTACATGTATAGATCTGCAATCATAGGACTGCAAAAAATATCTGCTGACCTCACAAGGCTCAACATAGTGAAAGTTTTGAGATATGAGGAGAACAAGACTGAGATGACTTCCCTGCTTAGTTTGGCAGAAACATATCAGAGTCAAGCGGGAATGGAAATCAAACCAGAAATAGATAAAACTGAGGCTGAAACTGAATGTGCCAAAAAAACAAAAGAAAGAATATAAGGTGAAGAATCAGATGAAAAGGCAAAAAATGTGGAAATGCATAAATATAGTTGCAAGTATAGAAAACTCTTGGAACAACTTCATGTTGATCAGGATCGAATGCAGGAATGGTTAAGGATAGGTGAATTTAAAACAAAATATGAAATGTTTTATCACATGGGACCACCTACTACCAACAGGTTAAAAAATAAATGTGGGAAAACCAAATATAGTAGTCCATGAAATGAAGACAAAAGTACCATTGATCATTGAAATTGCTACATGCACTGACTACAGTGTCTTTAATACAGAGAGACACAAAGTCATAAAATATAGAATTTGCAGGCAGAAATGAGGGTAATGTGGAAGAAAAATACCTAGAGAGTTCAAATAGTAGTAGGAGCAGCAGGCCTCATAAAAAATAATTAATCATACTTAGATATGTTACCAGTGCATGTAACTCCATACAAATTGCGGAAGGAGTCATTACTGGGCATATTGCAGAAGTGCGAAAAGCTCTTCTGGCCAACATCAAAGATTGAAACAATAGTAATTTCATGAACTTTAATCATATGACTTAGGAATGTGCATAGCTCTCAACCTCCGGGCACAAAAAATCTGAACAAAGCCAAAAATAATAGGAGAATGAAGCCCCAAAACTAGGGGATAATTTTAAATATTGCTCTTATAAACTTAGAAAGTTGATATAATGCAAGGTCTTGTGTTACCATGCATTCTCTGAAGGATATGAAATCTGAAAGTGAAATACTTGTCATTATATAATGACTTCAGTCCTCACTTATTTGCCACAAAAACCCAGAAAACCACACATTTTATGAGAAATAGACCAAAAATATGAGGCTAAAATCTGGACATTCTGCGAAAATCTGGACAGTTGAGAGCTATGGGAATGTGAGCAATTCCCATCATGGTATTAGCAACTGAAAAGACTTGGTGAAATTAAATTAATATCTAAGTATTTAGTAATGAGGAAACAAACACACACACACACGCACACACACACACGCACACGCACACACACACACACACACACACACACACATGCATGCACACACAAACACATACACACACACACACACACACACACACACACACACACACACACACACACACACACACACACACACACACACTCTTACTCTCATGAATCCAGAATACCTACCTGTAGCCTGGGTATAAGCAGCAACAATTCCCATATGGGTGAATGGGTGAACACTGTCAAAAGATAGCATGCATTGTTTTCTTCCTAGCAAGAATAAATAAATACATTATTAATAATACTACTACTACTACTACTACTACTAATAATAATAATAATGATAATGACAATACTGCAGAAACATTCCCAGAGTCATTCTACTGCATTATCTATTGCCAGCTTCATTTTCAGTAGAGATTACTTGAATAATTTGCATTCACTTTTCCCCCAAAGTGGCACATTGGCATGCAGCTTCATCAGTAAGACTCATTCCTTGAAATGGCCACTGCCAGTGGAAAAGCATGGTGGCAGGGTGTTTTCTTTGTCACTCAGGCTTACCATGATGCAGAAACCTATGGAGTTAGGTCTTCTACATTGCAGTAAAGCTTTCTGACCCCTAGGGAATCCCTGAATATACTATACAGGGAGTTCCTACATCACCAAGTAGATGTGCTAATCATGAACATTGTGCATTAAAGTATGCTTCTATGAACCAAACTGTTGGTATATCTGCATGCAATATTATTCCTTTGCAAGTGTTGCCAATACAGTAGACTTATTTCACTAAGCTTATAATGCATGTCTACCCTCATGCATTCTCAAAACCAAACAGAAAAATGTATAAACATGAAAAATACTAATTCTTCAGTTTTGTTTTTCATCAAGAGTTTTGAGCTTGAGCAAGTACAACAACATGATGGGTCTTGGAGGATCTCAGACAAATTCTTATGCACACTTTAAAACTGATTTTAATAATAAACTAATACAGTGATTTGACTTTTGTATTACTAGAGAATATATATTAATGTTAACATTTGCATTGTATCTATTTAAAAAAAAATTAAATTCAACTTTGACTAATAAAATGTATGTAAGATTTACAAATGTTTCATGCTTTTTTACTTATCTGTTTCATACTTCTTGTTTTATACTCTCCTGTCCCTTAAATTGGTATATGGTGACCTGTGTTTGATTACTGGTTAATGAAAATAAAGAAAGGTGAAAAAAAAGAAAGATAGAAAAACACAAAGGAAGAAAGAATGAAAGAAGCAGGGAATGTGTTTCAGTGACTCAGATATCCCATTGCAAGCGCAGTAGATCAAAGGCCATAAAAGCTTCTACTACCTAAAAGTGTATGAGGAATTTTGCACACCTGAGAATGAAAGCAGTTTGCTACCATCTGTCCTACTGGTGACTAATTTCAGTTTCATATAATAAAGTTTAAACCAATGTAATCAATCACCAGACCCACCCAGGAGCAATGGAAAAAAATCCTTTATTAACTAAGTTCATGTTACAACACAAATAATAAACTAAGAGAACAAATAATCTAATGCTCTACTGCAATTATCTCTGGGATTCAATAAACTCCATGTTGGCTTAGCATGAAGCCCACATGGAGTGTACACATTTGCATGGTGAGCAGCAGCACTAATTCCATATGTAAGCTGCATACTGTGTTTAAACGTAAACAAGTGTGGTTTTCATATAAAGCCACATGGACAGCAGTAGACATGTAAACCTGTTTACCTACAGGTAATCTAGGTCTGTGTGATTGCATGGAATGCTGAAATGATTACCAGGGTTATTAATAAAGCAATATAAATAGCTGCAACCCATTTCAAGAAAGTGTATCACTGCAGAGTATTGTGGAAACCTGTTTTGGTCATACTAAAAAAAAGTTGTGTAAATGACCAGTAATGGTACATAGACTACATTATAAATAAATAGTCAGCGTATTGAAAAAGGACACGCAGATGAATTGGAGGAATGAACAGAAAGGAACAGGACAGGTGAATCATGGTAATGTATAACAGATTAGGGCATGTCAAAGAAGACAGCAGTAGCATGAACACTAATCACATCTCAACATGATGCAGTACATATTATGTGACTGTCACACAAGTTGACATATCAGTGGGGAAGATTGTGATATAATCCTTACCTGGCCAACTGAGAGGACACATATCAGGGATGGTATATACAACAGGGGGTCTATATTAGAAGACCGACTGTTTAAGTGATCGAACACCTAAACATCGGTCTTCTAATATCGAACTGCACAATGTCAAACGTCCCAGCGAAACACCTCCCTTGGCCACAACACAAAAAACATTACTTTACATCTAACTTAAGTGGAGGGCTTCACACCCCCGATGTGGGGTGCTGTGCCCCCACACCCCCCTAACTAAATATATCAACTCCAAGATCACTCAGCAGTAGGGAAATAGCAAACTCTGGCGAATGGCCAAGGGAAATACTTCCCTGCATTAAATCAGCCATTCGCCGTTTTTTGCTTTCGATATTAGAAGATCGATGATTAGGTGTTCGATCACATAAACATTCAGTCTTCTAATATAGACCCTACAGTAGGGGTTAGGTGCATACTGTGAAGTTGTGCAGAATGACTTTACTGAAAATGAATGCAATGTCAGAACAGCTCTCAACCAAGTTGGACACACAATAACAGGCTAATGGACAACAGTAGACAGAAGCACACACAATCATAGACAATATCAGAATAATACCACCAGTAATCCCATGTCTTTGACATAACATATAGGATTGTGAGTGATCATGGATAGTTCTGCAAGAACACACTTGTACAACTATTGTGATTTGTCTGTAATCTATGAGGAGAATCAAACACACCACCCTCAAACCTTAACATCTGCTGCTGGTGTTAAGAGGAACACTGCTTTACCTGTATATGTGATTATGAGCAATCCTGGCTAGCTGACTAGTCTGCATGGCATATATGTAGGTTCATAGGTTGGTACTAGGCTATCAGCCTTAGGGTCTATACAACCCTAGCCATAACAATTCCCTGGCTATTTCTTCCCACAATATTTACATCACTGGACCCATGTCTAGCAAGGTGACTGATGTGATCCCTGGGGTAAATTTCCTAACACCTATCCAGTCGTCAAAGTTCCTTTTGAAGAGGGCCAAGAAAGCGCTCTGCTTGACATGTATGGGCAGTCTATTCCAGAATATGGTGAGTCTCTGTGTCAGGAACCTATCCCTCCAGCATGTTTTGTTCATTGTGATGACAAGGTTTAGGACCCTGGACTGTGTGGCTCTGATGGATTGGGATTTTTTTAAGTGTAGCATGTCCAACAACTCTGGGTTTTACATGGCCTTGTTTGTTAAGCAGAGATCACCTCTGAGTAGACGATATGTGACAGAGTATAGCTGGAGTTTTTTTAGTTGGTTAGCATAGGGCATCTGCTTTAGGCCTGTGATTATTTTAGTGAGGTGTTTCTGCGGCCTTTCCAGTTGTTGCAGATGTCTTGTGAGGTACATACCAAACACTCTATGATGGGTCTAATGAGGGATAAGTACAGTGGGACAATGGCCTCCTTTTTTCTGGATGAAAAGCCCTTAGTGATGAGGTGTGCCACATAGAAGGATTTCCTGACTGTTGTGACAATGTGGTTATCAAAGGTGAGACCACTGTCCACCTGTGTTCCTACATCTCTTATCACATTTTCAGTGTTTAGTGTACTGCCACCTATGTGGTAATTCATTGGTGCATGTTTTTTCCCAAAGGGGATAACTATACACTTCTTGGCATTGAGCTTGAGCCCATGGCTCTGGCACCAAGCACCTGTTTCTGTAAGGCCCTTTTGTAGAATATCCACATAATTTGGGGATTCAATAATGGCTCCCAGTTTGCAGTCATCTGCAAACTTTGTTAGTCAGAGTCCCTCTGTGTTGGCCTGTACTTCAGAGAAGTAGATGCCAAACAAGAATGGTCCCAGGACTGAACCCTGAGGTACTCCACTTGTCACTTGTCTGGAGCTGGATTTGGAGTCAGCTACCTTTACAGTGTGGGTTCTGTCAGTAAGCCAGTTGGCAACCCATCGAGTGATGCAGGGATTTATGCCAAGCTTAGTAAGTTTATCTATGATTCCAGAGTGGGCAATGGTGTCAAAGGCCTTGACGAGGTCTAGATAGGCTATGTGGACTACCTTACCCTCGTCCTCAGCTCTGGAGACTGATTCAAAGAAGTCAGTCAGGTTCAGGAGACATGCTCGACCCTTCATGAACCCAACCTGGGTGTAGTCCAGTGTTTGAAGGTTGCCAATGTCTTTGTTAATAAGCTCCATAATAATACATTCCATGGCCTTGCAGATCAGGCTCATCAGACTGATGGGATGGTAGTTCCCAGGATCCAAGGTGGATCCTCCCTTGTGGAATGGGATAAATGTAGCTGTGCACCACTCAGTGGGCATGAAGTCTGAGGTGAGGCTATGATTAAATATGACACTTAGGTGAGATGCCATTTCATTTTTTAGTTCATGTAGTACACAGCCTGAGATGTAATCTGGTCCCATGGATGCTGTATTCTTAGCTTTGGAGAATGTGGTTTTTACCTGTGTGGCTGTGATTACCGGAATTTGGTTATCTTTCTGTATTGAGATGAACCCTTTAGGGGGTGAAATGGGGTTGAAGTTGGCACTGAATCGATCTGCCAGGATATTGGCAATGTCTTTGGGATCAGTATATTTAACGCCATTCTGTTTTAGCTCAGAGCAGATCTGAGCATTGCCATTTAGATTCTTGGCATAGCTATAGAAAGCCTTGTAGTTGTCTTTGGAATCTTTGGCAATTTTATTTTTGTAACTAGCTTTGGAGGATTTTATGAGGGATCTCAGCTTTTTACTGAGGCTGGTAGGATAGTTTTTTGCATCCTGGAATTTTCCTCTTTTCTGCAACAGTTTCTGCCTTCTGTTGTATAGTTTGTTTATGACAGGGGACCACTAGATTGGCTTCCTTTTTTTAGAAGAGAGCATCTTGGTTCTATCTGGGATGGCATGATTCATGTACGAGTGGATATGCTCCTACAGTGCTTTAGTGTAGGATCCGGCAGTCGAACTTTCAGTTCCCGTCTGCATGGGTGTCATGAAGTTTATCACTTAAGACTTGAGTAGCATGAAGTTGGCCTTGGAGAAGTTTTTTATAGATGCTTCCTTACTGGGGGGTGGGGGTGAGATGTGAATGTCAAAGGTGATTAGCTTATGGTCAGACATAACCAAAGAGGGGGTGACCACTGTTGTGGAGCATCAATTTCCCATGTTGGTAATGACCAGGTCCAGGATATTGGAGCTCTTGGTGAGACTATGGATTAGTTGATCCAGGGCATTGTAATTTATGAATTCCAAGAACCGTTGGGCAAAAGTGTTGGTGCATGAGTAGTTTTCCCAGTTAATGGCAAGGTAGTTGAAATCACCCAGTATTAGGGTGTTTGGTTGTATCTTAATATTTTCTGGTATGTTTAGAAAGGTGTAGTGAGAATCTTGGGGCATGGTAGGGGATCTGTAGCAAGCTACAATTTGGATTGTAGTCTTACCTAGTGTTAGTTGCACCTGGAGACTTTCGGATGAATTGTTGGGCAACTAGCCTGAAGGTGTGAATATCCTTGGTGAATATTGACACTCCTCCACCTTTAGTGTTTCGGTCCTGGTTTGGTGGTCGAAAGGTGTGGTAAGAGTTGTAGCTTGGTATTGTATGGGTGCTCTCTGGAGCCTTGAACCAGGACTCAGTTACTGCACAGATATTGATGTTCTCCATTTTTAGGAGTACCACAAGAGATTGCATTTTGAGGTTTAGACCTAGCATTGAGTAGCATTACCTTCAGATTTTGCATACTTGTACCTGATACAGTGGTGGTTTTGTACTTTGAGCCTTACCTAAAAAAGGCACTATAGGGGTGGCAAAATCCTTAGCCAGTAACCTGAATTCCAGGGGCAACAGGTGCAGACCATCTCTGGCAAAGCATTGTGGTCTGTCGATTATGTCATCCCAGGCAGACAGATACTGGATCCCCTTTGAATGACACCAGAAGCTTAGCCAATTGTTGAAGTCAATCATTTTGTCCTTATACTGTGGTATCATTCTGGGCAAAGGCAGGATGGTACTCAGGCCTTGGGTCACACCTGCCTGGGCCACATGATCCAAGAGATGTTCCATGTCTCTTTTCATGCAATCCAGGGAGGTACGTCTCAAGTCATTCACTCCAACATGGACAATGACAGACTTGTATTTGTACTTGTTGTGGATTGACTTGAGTGCATGCATTATGTGGCTGATCCTGGCACCCGACAGGCAACTGACTGTAATTTTCTCCTTGTTCAGCCTGGTGAGTGGGACATCAGTGTGCCTGACTATAGACTCACCTATGATGAAAGTGTTGGGTATGTTGTCTTGCCTTAGGAGCTGTTGTTGGGTGGCAAACTGGTGCTGTGAGCTACATGATACTTTGGTTGTGATTGGTGTTTGTTTGCGTTTCAGCTTCAATGCTCCTTGTTGCTTGGGCAGGTACTGTTAAGGGCCTCCACATATATGGGTTTAGTGTTGCTATGTGTGGCTGTTGGTAGTGGGGATTTTAAAGGGCTATATGTTGCTTGAGGTGCACTGGGGGTGTTAACCTTTTCCTCTTGATTGTCTAGCACAATTTTGGCTGGAGAGAGCTTTGTTTCCAGTTTGGCTATGTAAGTGCATCTCCCACAGGTTGCAGTGTTGGGTGGTAGGAGGATTAGGTTATCTTTGTACGTAAGGTAATTGGTGCATTGCCCCAGTATGTCCAGATTCACCAGGTGGACAGGAGAAATCACCAGAAGCTGACCCTTAGACATGCCTGGTTAGGTGCTTTTTTTTTGTAAAGTACAGGAGCTGTTTTCCCTTACCTTTGCAAGGTACTTTGCAATTATAAGCTGTTTAGTGCCTACAATTAATTTCTCCTTATTAACAAGGAGGGTTGAGTGCTTGTATCAGTTTAAGGCTTCCTAGTGCTTTCCAGCAGGTATTAGAGCAAGTGCTAGTCACAGGGACTCCAACCAGAAAGAGTCAGGAATCAATGCATTCTGCTCCTACTCTCACCAGGATCAGTATATAAGCAGAGATTCCAAGTTGTCACCTATAAAGCAGCTATTAAGCTTTCCAGTGATCAGCAGTCTCTGGGAAATAATGTAACTGCACTCCTTCTCTCACCAGGAGAAAACAGAAGCACTAATCCCAAGATGACTACTGAAAGGCAGAATGTGGGCTCTCTAATAACTGGTGATCTTGCAATAGATGCTTAAAGGTAAGGTGAAAAAAATGGTTTATCCTAAACATTGCAGTGTGCACTAGAGGAATTAGATTTGAAAATAGGTAACTTAAGTTTTACCTGTCTAAAAAGTTAAGTTTAATTGGAGAGTCACTATTTTTAAAACAGCAAGATAGATTAAAAGGGGGTGGTCACTTTTGTATTCTGGTACTATAGAATACAGTAGAATAGCCAATAAATTTAAATAGTTGAAGGGGTGAGATTTCACAAAATGATAATTTTGTGCTTACTCACACAAGGCAGTAAAAGCAGAGAGGAAATGAGATATATGCTCAAATTAACATAAGGAGCAGGCAACTAGAAAGACAGTGGTGTTTAAGAGCACAACAGTAACTGAGTGGGACGGTGGGAAAATGAGTTCTGCCTGACTCACAACAGAAAGAGCTGTGGTCTCTTTTCAAGTTTTAATATGCAGTTAAAAGCAGAATACAAGTAAAACAAGGTAAATAAAACAAATTACAGTATTCAAAATAGAAAAAGACAATAAAGTAATACTAAATACAACAAATAAAAAGCAAACTAATATTTCCCTCACAGCAAAGTGTAGCAGAGTCTGGGTGAGCCTTTCTAGTAAAGCTCTGAAATGTTTTATTTTACCCCTTAAATATTTGGTTTAATTCCTAGTTCCACCCCCCTCACTTCACAGATGATTAACCTTAACTGACCTCTTCTATCTTATGTGTGAGTCTTTAATTGACCTGTTCTAATCTCTGCCGGACTCAAAGAGACAGAGCTGTGGTCTCTTTTCAAGTTTTAATATGGAGTTAAAAGCAGAATATAACTAAAACACAGGGTTTGTTTGTGTCTTTCGGCTTTTAAGTATTCAAAATAGAAAAAGGTAATAAAGTAATACAAAATACAATAAATAAGCAAACTAACATTTCTCTCACAGCAAAGTATAGCAGTGCTGCCACACATTTATCCCATGCCATCAATGTTGTCAATCAGCTATGTATGCAGTGTGTGCATCACAGGAACATGAATCACACATGCATCTTCTACAAAACCTTGATGGGGAATTCTACACCATCAAAAACTAATGTCTATGCAACAAAAAGAATACTTATGTCTGGGTAATAAGATGTGTGGAAGCTCAATTTTACAAATGTGGTACACTTGAGTAACTTATTCCTGGAATATGTGTTGTGATGTGCATCAGTTATTGGTGTGATGATGGCTGGGAACTATGAAACTATGGAATTATAATGCCCTTTGATGTGGATGTCCAGCACATACTCAGGAGTTGTGTTACATACAAATGAGTAGTCACCATTGCATGGTCGCTGGTGTATGTTTTGCATATCATCTACCTAAATACACAAATCACATGCCACTTTGTCTGCTCATAGGGGTGCACTGTATATATTATAATTAGGTTATGTATTTGCTTTTATAATGTAACAAATCCCCCTATGATTTTTGTTCATCTTGTGCATCTCCATAAGTGTGACTGCAATCCTTTGTGTGTTGATACTGTCTGTATTATAATATCACACTTGGATTCAGTGATTGTCCACAATCTGCACTGTTCCACAAAGCTGTTTGAGGTTTGGGCAAAGAATGTATAAGTCATTCTTGATGTCCGAGACCTAACTAATGAACGGAAAAGAGCCTAGCACAGAGCCCTGAGGTATGGACCTGATCACTGGACTCTAGATATAGGTCACTTCACACACTTCAACATATTTATCTGTCATGTAGGTAATCCAGTGGTCTTCCTACTTGGTGATGTAGGTGTTTATAGCCACGTGTGATAGTGTCTCAGTAATACCTTAATGTAGATTTGTGTCAAATGCCTTGGCCTGGTCAAGTTATGCAGAATGATAGTGTTGGCATCATGCATGCCTCTGTTGAACTTCTTGAGAACACGTGACAGATGTAACAGATGTGATGTAGCTCGAACAAATCATACATGTCTCTTTCACACAGGATATTACCTGTTTCCTTCTATGGAAACATATTCCATCTGGAGGCTGTGAAACTCAGTAATGTCTACATGTATACTTTGGCTGATGGCCAGTAGCAACATGGGGTAGAATGTGAGATACACTGTCAGCTAGCAGATTGTCTATTTTCTCCAGTTGAGTATGTCTACATTCAGATCTGTGCTTAGTTGTGTATTCCACTTTTCATTTCAAATTTATCGGAATAAATGATGTGAAAAGACCTACAGATACATCCTTGGTCATTCATCACATTCCACACACTGGTACTATGCACACAGTCATACAACTGTAGCAATGTCATGTACTTACATCAATTGTACAACATATGCCTATGTGTTTCATGGGCAAGCTGTATTTGAGCAGCCTGATGCCGTATCAGGACACATTACAGATCAGTTGTTTATGGCTCATGCAGAGCATTTCCTGACTAATGCTAATAGTCAAACAATGGTGTGCTAACCACCTCAATAATCATTGAGTATAGCAACAGAAATGCACATGCAATTATTTCCACAAGGTTGCAATTGTATCAAAACATGTGATACACTGGTTGTGTATATCACAGCATAACAACATGTGTATGAGACAAGACTTATGAGACCATGTAATCAATATGAACTAATACTGATGTCTAACACAGAGCATTACATGATGTCACATAGACATGTGCACACCTTCACCATACTGCAAGTGTGATGGTGGAATGTGAATTGTGTAGAAGGTTGATCTGCTCCACTACAACAACACATGTCCTAATACACCAACAATATACATACAAGTGTACCATACCATGTCAGCAGTTCTCAGGGGGCATATTACTATAGCTGCTATAGAAGTAGCATGTAATGCAATGGCAGCAATGCCAGCAATAGATTAGATCACATCACAAACTGTAAAACTGTCTTGTTGCCATACTATACATCCACACCTCACCATAACACATGTCAATCACAGCAATATTGGCGTGTCAACTGTTCATAGGGTCACAGGACATTATTAGGCTAATGGCCAACATCATATGAAATCCTAGCCATTATTATACCATGTAAATAAAAGGTCCTATATCTATATTATGGAAGGTACTAAGACTATTGTGCATATGTGTGTATTTGTTGGATTGCATTACATTCCGCCATTGTCCATATGGGACATGTGCACCACAGCATGACAGAATTAACAATGACATATACAGTGGCCTGAAGATGGCTTGCAGAGGTTCATGGACAGACTTTGCTTCATAATGTGTGTATGCATATTTGACATGAGGACATCCTCTCCTCATCTGCAGGAAGGATGCCATGTGGTATGTGAAATGTACCCGAAGTAGTAGTGAAATGAAGAGTGATTCCAAAGACCATATAATGACCATAATGTACCACCAACCACATGCACAACAGTAGACTGGACCTGATTTGAAGATTATACCTGTATAAGTATAGAATATGAATGCCATGCAATGTCACAGTAGCAACACCACATATGCCTGACTATAACACTGTCACATTGCACTTTCTGGAATATGATAGCTTCATCGTATGCTGAGGAGAACATGTTGCAAAGACTGTAGGGCATGGATGTGGAGTGACATCTGTGTGTAAAATTGTCTCAAAAGTGATAGTTGTATGCATAGACACATAAGTTGCTTGCTGTCAAATTAGAGCACCTATATGTGTAGTTAAAGTAGCTTGCAAACACAGTTAATATTACTGCCACAGCACAGGTTTGTCTTTAATACTGTCAATATGCATGTTACACAGGATGATATAATCATTGCATGCAACAGCAAGATATTCAGAGGTGAGTTGGACATAGCTGTGGACTCACATATAATTCTAAAATTGTTCATCACAGTGATAGCTGAATGGACACACAACTGACTTCAATGAGACCAGAATCCCTAACTATTTACAGAGACCAGTACTTAACAGATGCACCAGAGCACAATTCTGGCTTTTATAGTGTCTGAGAATACTTTAAAGCTGATGAATTCAACATCTGGTGAGAAGAAGATATTAATAGCAGTGTCCCACATGCTGGTGTAAAATGGTCAATGTCAACCAACTCAGCAGACACTCAGACATCCACCAATCAACTGCAGTGAGCACAGTACCCCTACCTAAGTACATTGACTAGATTATTCAATATTTAATACAAGCAACATATCACAAGTCTGACTTGGAGAGTGTTGGACAACACTTTATAGGTGATGACATTAGCATTGTCTGGTGAGAAGAGGATGGTAATAGCAGTGTCACACATGGAGGTATAAAATGGTCTCTTGAATGTCAACCAACTGAAAACCCACACATACACACACACACACACACACACACACACACACACACACACACACACACACACACACACACACACACACACCAGTTGACTGCAGTGAGATTAGAACCTCTACCTAACTAGGTATACCAGCTAGAGAACTTAGTACGTAACTCAAGTGCCACGGCACAAGTCTGATTTTTAAAATGCTGCAGTACAATTTTGGTTTGGAGGTTTGACAGAAGATGTTGGGATGCCTGTATGAATTGGATGGCTAGCCATGTATGACTGTCAGTAACACTGCATGTTAACAGACAGATGATGGTGCAAAGTGTTGTATTTGATGTTGTGTTTCCAATGTGCAGGTATGCTTTAAGAGACAGCTTTACAAGCTATATGAAAACAGATGTCCACATTACTACAAGTACTGAAAAATCTGAATGTGTATTTTTTTAATTTCTGTTTTGTGTTTTTTACTAATATACTATGACAGGAGGAATGGACCATCCCTAAGTCAAAATACAATTACATTTTCATGAAATTAGTATTGTTTCAATGATTTGATGTAGATCGGGGAAATGTCCAAATAATGTCGCTACGTGCGGAACCCACCATCAAATCATCAACATACAATGCATTATCACACAAATAAAGTATTTATCTTTATTTCTACATTTAAATATACTTCTTAACAATTATAAACCATAACTTATGATTGCTCAAAGTAATCTTTACAAAGTACATATATTGCACACATGCTTGGTCAAATTATGCAGATTAATTTAATATCATTATGGCAGTAAGTTCTAGTTATTATTTATTTATTTAATTTTTTTTTTAAAAAAGTAAACTGGAAACACAAGAATAAAACTTTGGTGGTTAAAGAGATCCATCACTCTCACTCACACAGGGCCATTTCAAATGCTAACCCATGATTTATAAGTGTTCATGTCTGTTGGCTAAAAAAATAATAAAAAAAGCATGCCAAAATTGAAAGATATGAATCAATATGGTTTGACAAAGATACTGCTGTTGTTGGTGGGTTTTGATGCAGAGAAAGCATTTGAGAATATGAAAAAATCCCGTACCCCACCCCACTGCTAAATATATGCAACGAGATTTGCACTTCAGCGTTACAGTGCAGAAATGGAAATTTAGGGGGTGGGGTGGGGGTGCCCCCCCCTTCTTGCCTTAAGTTTTTTTTTTCCTTTTTTTTTTTTTATTTTATTCATATTCGAACATTTAAATGTTCGATTATATAAATATAAAATCATCTCATAATAAATAGATAATTAAATAAAAAAAAAAAAAAAAAAAAAAAAAAAGGCTCACCTGTCCTTTATTTCTTTTTACTTACACTCACTGTGGAACAGAAAAAAAAACAGCTATTATATTTTCATATATTTATTAAGTATGTTGTGTAACCATGCAGCACACTTTAGCTTGTTTGCATGGTAAGTGCAGTTTATGAATTGGTTATCTCAATTATATACTGAGCTAGGAAAAAAGAAATATATATGTGTGTGTGTGTGTGTGTGTGTGTGTGTGTGTGTGTGTGTGTGTGTGTGTGTGTGTGTGTGTGTGTGTTTGTGCATTAAAAAATGCAACCTTTATTTGTATGCACTTTTTAGAAGTTTACTGATGGCATAGGCATTTTTGTCAGGGCATTTTGCTTTTTTAGATACATAATATGTCTGGAAGAATGCAAATTTGGAATCAGATAGTGATAGTGAACAGCATCAATGCTGTTGTGGGTCATAAGAAAGATGTCCTCTGTGGACAGGGGAGATCTATTGCTGGCATACAGAGAATTGTCAGACACCAAAAACAACCAAAAAAACACAGAAAATAAGAAATAAATGACTAGAAAAAACAGTTGTTTATTTCTAATTGTCAGCCACCACCCTGACGGACCTCCTGCATATGCACAAAACAAACAGCACTAGAATTACCCATTCTAAAAACTTAGACCTTGCCTTTGATATAAATAGGACCTGCTGTAGAGACAGGTATGCATCCCAGAGACTACCCCATCCATGTGAAGCAGAGTTCCTCCCTAACCCAATTCAAGTACAACTTAGACAGTTGGATGGGGAACAAGATATTCATCCCTGGTTTGGTACCTATGTCTCTAACGGACACAGGCAGCCTGTAAACGGTTCATCTTTCAGGCCCCTGTGTGTAAATGTTTCATATCCCTAACCCCTGCTTACACTCTTCAAGGGTATCATAACTTGTCAGAGATTTTGGATGCATGGCTAGGCTTAAAAAGGCTTTTGTGGTCAGCCTAGTAAACACCTATGAACCTATAAGACATATTATCAGGTACATCGTGGGGCTACTGATATGATTTCATCATCCCTGAGGAGAGCAGCTGCAGTGGCCAGTGGACTGGCTACCAGGAGGGGGCTGTTACTATACCACCACTGACACCAAATGAGGAGTTCCTGTCCACTGTCAGGGATCTAGAGATCTCACTGGAAAGTGCACAACAGCATGTGATTGATGTTGGTGCAGCTGTTTCAGGGAGGGCAAGTATGTCCCAGGAGGAGCTTCAAGGAAGATAAGCTTACCTATGTCAATTTTTAAATATTTCTTGTATAGTAAAACACTGAAAGCAATAGTTACGTTGGTTGAATATTTTTTAAGGGGGCAACCTATTTACAGACTAATACAGTTAACAACACACTGTGGTTCATTACACATGGGCTTGGGGTGGATGTGTCATTCAAGTTTCACTGAAATGCATTGTTAATGGACATATAAAGGCAAATAAAATATTTCCCAGTGTTATTGTTATTGTGATGATGGTGTCTTTACATATTGCTTAACTTCTTCCAGGACCATCCTCTCTAGCAAGTGTGGAGTCAAGTGCACATGGCAAGCCAAACATCTTTATTTCAGTAATGATTAACATTTGACAGAAATATGCATTTATCCATATGTGTGAGACAGGTGTCAGGACTGTGTTCGTATTGCTGTACCATTGTGATAGTGGCACCAGTGTTAGTTTGTTAGCATATATTAAATTGTAGTAGTGTAGGTATTAATTTATTTTCTGAGTTTGTTGCTTATTATCACAGATGATCCTGACAGTGGAAGAGTAGGATTCTTACCACATGATGTCTGAGTATCAGCATATTCTGGTGACAATGGTTGGCATACAGAGGCACAGTTGAGGGGTGCAGAGGTTGAATCTGACACTGAGGTTGGGATGCAGCCACCTCCTGTAATTCCATTGGGCATAGCCAGTAGGTCTACGCAAGCCCATTCCAGTGCCCCCTCCAATATTGTACAGGTGAAGGGTGAGATACTTGATTAGGGTTGTGTGGTTACTGAGGCTTCAGTGCCTGTTGACTCTGGCCGTAGCCAAAGTGTGGGTGAGGTGCCATGCAGGAGGGTGGTTAGGGGTGCTCGCAGGAGGCCTGCTGTGTATCCTCCACCTGATTCTGGTGTATCTTTCTGTGCCACTCAACATGTATTTAAGCCCATCATGAAGGCACAGGCACATTCCAATAGGCCTTCTAGAAAATGTTTAGGGTTATAGATGTGGCACAAGCAGACATGGATGACTGCCTCCACCATGTTGCCGATTCAACTGATTGGATGAGTGATACATTGGATTAGGTGGTATCTGTGATGGAACGTCTGCTGGAAGGGGACATCCACATGAACATAGGTTAGCCACATAATCTGATGTTAGCCGATGTGGCTGAGCCTAATCATGCTCCCATAGTGGCATTACTTCCACTGCTCCATGAGTGGTTCAGGTTTCCACACCCATATGTGGCAGATATGGGGTCATGATCCTGGGTGTATTCATAAGAAAAGCTCATCCAGCAGACATCAGTCACATTCAGGTAGAAGCAGTGCATCTGATCATGGGCATGGACATGCCAGTGCAACTCCTGGCAGAGCCCGTTCTTGGGGTTGGGAATGACAACGATGAACTCTCACCTTTACCTTTCATGGCTCGCACCTACCTGACATACCAGGAGGTAGAATTAGCACAGAACATGGCTATGTTCTTGCAGACACTCATGCACCAATTTCACCTGGATTGTCCATACAGACACACACAAGTTACATGAGACAGTCATGAGACTTACAGATCCTTCTGTCTCAATGGCCATTTGATATGTTATCCAAATGTCTGCCTGTTTCCTTTTCTTACTCACATACACTCGCTAACTTTTGTATCAGCCAAGGCCTCCTGCCCCCCGCAAAGCGCACACACACACACACACACACACACACACACACACACACACACACACACACACACACACACACACACACACACACACACACACAAACACCCTGTTCTAATGATTACTGTGTCATATCCTTGTTTGATATTTTTTGGATTCTGGAATACATAATTCTTTTATCTGATGCTTAGGGTGCATTACTGACTTAGTTCTTAGTATACCTGTGTTTGTGATGCTGTTTTGCAAAATTTTCCACTTTCTTACAGGTTTTTGTAATGTGTGTATCCCTTCCAACCTCTTAGACCCACAAAAATGGATGAAGCCATAAATAATAGTGGGACAAAGGCCCAACAATGGTGAGAGTTTTTAAAAATTGTGGTCTTACAAACTGAGACAGTTGATAGAATAACAGGATTTGCATTACTATTTTCATGTTTTTTTCTGAGGGATATAAAGTCTGAAACTGAAGTGTGTGGAATTATTGTTTAACTTCATTCTTTAATAATTTGCCAGTAAGAAAGTATGAGGCCAAACTGTGCACATTCTGTGAATATCTGTAAATTTGAGAGGTATGAATGTGTGAACTTTTGATGCCTGAGGCCTATTAGTTGACAGAGGACACATGTATTCATGTAAGTGACTGCTGTCATATCTTGATGTAATTTCTGTAAAAATCACCCACCTTATACTTACTTACATTAGCAAGTAACCGTATGCAAGGATATGCCATTCATTTGTATTCTTAGACATTTATTTTTTCAGGTTCAACGGAAATGTGACAGTTGCAAAAGTTTTACTTTGGGGCTGATTCAGTCTGATGTTAGCAGCACACAGCCATTGCATAGGTAAGTAAAGGTTGTGAGCATTACCTGTCATCAATGTAACTGTATGTATGTGCATAGGATGAAGGCTTTAGCCCCTTAGGTGGGGAGCGTGTGTGCTATCTGTTGCCTCTTAGCCAGTGTGAAGGTATGTTGCACATGCTTACATCTGCTTACACCCACACATGCTGGTGGCTCCACTTGTAACTCCTCACCTGTGTGTGGCTGTGCTGACCTTTCTAGGGGTGGTGGGATGTATGGCTCTTCCCCTTGGTGTTCCTGCTGAAGCTGTTTTCTCACAATAATATTGTGAAGCATGGCACAGACAGAGGATATTTCAGTACATGCACAGGGATTGTATTACAGAGCTCCCCCAGTTGTATCTAGACACTGGAACCATGACTTCAGCAGCCCAAACACATGCCTTATGATATTTCTTGTTTGAGTGCCTGCCTCATTATAATGTTATTCAGTTAGAGTGTGTGCATTTCTAATGGCATCATCAGCCATGATTCCAGTGCATAATCTGCATCCTCCAGTAAATTACCATGTGGGATATCCCCCCTAGTAAGCATCTCATACAGCTGACAGTTATGCCAGATATGTGAGTCATGGTAACTGCCTGGGTTGCCAACAAACACATTCAGGATGATTCCCTTAATGTTATACATGACCTGGCAGGCAGTTAATGGTGTGGAAGCCCTTTCTATTTATGTACACCCTTCCCTGTTCCCCAGGTGGTGCTTTGATTTTTACATGTGTACAGTCTGTGGCATCCAGGACTTCAGGGTAGTGTGCTAGGGGGTAGAACTCATGCATAGTTCTGACTCTGTCCTCAGATGTACAGGGAAAATATATGTACTCACTGGCATGTTGTAGCTTAGCATTCAGGAATTGATGTATTATCCAGGATGCTGATGCCTGTGACACCACCAGCATGTCCCATGTTGGTCTCTGGAAGGTTCGTTTAGCTAGAATACTAAGTGCTACACGTACCTTAGTCTCCAATGGGATTGTTTCCCCTCAGTTTGCCCTTGATCTCAGTTGAGGATGACAGAGGTTGCAGAGTTCCTGTAGTGTGTTTCTATCCACTATGTAGAACTGTACAATTTCTACCTCACGCATACTGTGAAAAGTTAAATGGGGTCTAAACATCCTTCTCCATGGTCTATTAGCAGTAGCAGCAGCACAGACTTTGGCCTGCTGCACATATGCATGAGTAAGAGCAACAGCAACCCCTAACATTCTTTCCATGTAGAATATTTTCTGTGGCTATATTCCAATAGGTTTTTGAATTCACAAGGAAAATCAGCACTGAGTCTATGCAGTTGCTTTATAGCTTGTTGAATATCTCCTCCATCTTGGACTGGTTGATTAGCATACAATTCAGCTGCTTATGCTGTAATTAGCATGCCACAATACTTACAGGGTCTACATGGCTCTACATGGCATTTAGAGCCGCTTACTGAATACAAAACAGTGTGCTACCGTGTGTGCATCATGATAAAACCAAAAAGGCACTCTGCTTACTAGATATAGTATGTGAGTTATAGCTAAAAATAAATACAGATAGTAAATAGTTCAAATGCTTTTGTCAAAAAATATTAGTCTTATTTTCTTGTTCCTGTACTTACACAAGTAAACTATGATAATAATACATTATAGACTCATAAGTTCATAGGTTCATAGGTAGGTACTAGGCTGTTGGCCCTAGGACCTATATAAGCCTAGCCAAAAAGGTACCCTGGCTTTCGCCACCCAAGAAAATTATTTTCCTGTGCCCCTGTCAAGCAGAGCCACAGAAGTGATCCCCGGGGTGAATTTCCTATTTCCTATCCAATCATCAAGATTTTTCTTGAAGAGTGCTAATGAGGAGCTCTGTTTGACATAGATAGGAAGTATTTTCCAGAGTATGGGAAGTTTCTGGGACAGGAATCTTCCCTCCAGCATGTTCTGTTTATTGTGGTGACAAGGTTTAGGTCTCTAGAGCATGTAGCTCAGACGGACTGGGATTTCTTTAAGTGGAGCATGTCCAACGGCTCTGGGTTTGACATAGCTTTGTATGTTAGGCAGAGATCGCCTCTGAGTAGGTGATATGAGACGGAGTAAAGTTGAAGTTTTTTGAGACGGTCTGTGCATGACATCTGAGGCCCGTAATCCTCGTTGTGAGGTATTTCTGCGGCCTTTCCAGTTGTTGTAGATACCTTGTGAGGAACATACTAAAAGGGGCATTGTACTCTATAATGGGACTAATGAGTGATGAGTAGAGGAGAACAATGACCTCTTTTTTTCTGGATGAGAAACCTTTTGTGATGAAGTGTGCCATGTAGAAGGATTTCTTGACCACTGTGGTGATGTGATTATCAAAGGAGAGACTACTGTCCACCTGTGTCCCAAGGTCTCTTATCACACTTTCAGTGTTAAGTAGATTACTGCCTATGTGGTAGTTCATGGGTACAGAGTTTTTACCAAAGGGGATGACAGTGCACTTTTTGGCACTGAGCTTTAGGCAATGGCTTTGACACCAGGCATCTGTCTCAGTGAGGCCCTTTTGTAGGATGTCCACATCGTTAGGAGTTTTGATTATGGCTCCTAGTTTGCAGTCATCTGCAAACTTAGTTAGACAAAGACCTTCTGTGTTAGCCTGTATGTCAGAGAAGTAGATACCAAACAGGAGAGGACCCAGGACTGAACCCTGTGGTATTCCACTTGTCACTGGTCTGAAATCGGATTTAGAGTCTGCTACTTTCACAGTGTGGGTTCTTATGACATAGGTATTTATACCTAGTTTAGTGAGTTTATCTATAATTCCAGAGTGGGGGATGGTGTTGAAAGCCTTGGCGAGATCTAGATAGGCTGTGTGAACCACCTTACCCTCATCTATGGCTTTGGTGACTGCTTCAAAGAAGTCTATCATGTTTAGGAGACATGATCTGCCTTTTACAAACCCAAACTGTGTGGGGTCCAGAGTTTGGAGATTATCAATGTCTCTGTTTATGAGTTCCATGATGATATGTTCCTTGGCCTTGCAGACCAAGCTCGTCAGGCTAATGGGGAGATAGTTCCCAGGGTCTGTAGTGGTTCCCTCTTTATGGAGTGGGATAACCATTGCAGTGCACCATTCAATGGGCACAAAGCCTGAGGTGAGGCTTTGATTGAATATGGTACTTAGGTGGGGTGCCAGTTTATTCTGTAGTTCATGTAGAATGCAGCTTGGGATGCTTTCAGGTCCATTGGATGCTGTGTTCTTGGCTTTGGAGAGTGAGGTTTTTACCTGTGCAGCCATGATTACACAAACTTTGCATTCTTCCGGTATATAGATGGACCCTGTAGGGGGTGAGAGGGGGGTAAAGTTAGCACTGAACCTATCTGCCAGGATGTTGGCAATATCAGTTGGTTCTGTATATTTAGTGCCATTGTGTTGTAACTTCGAGCAGATCTGAGTGTTGCCATTGAGATTTTTGACATAGCTATAGAATGCTTTGTGGCTATCTTTACAATCAGTGGTGATTTTGTTTTCATAACTAGCCTTGGAGGATTTTATGAGGGATCTCAGCTTCTTACTGAGGCTGACCAGGGAGTTCCTCCAATCATGGGATTTTACTCTTTTTTTGCAACAGTTTCTTTCTTCTGTTGTAGAGTTTGATTATGGCAGAAGACCACCAGATTGGCTTCCTTTTTTTGGAGGATAGCATCTTGGTTCTGTTAGGGAAAGCACAATCCATGCACTAGTTTAAGTGCTTATAAAGTGTATTTGTGTAGGATTCAGCAGTTGTACCTTTGTTGTCTATCTCCATGGGTGTCGTGAAGTTTGCCACTTCTGTCTTAAGAAGTGTGAAGTTGGTTTTGGAGCTGTTTCCCTAATGGGTGTTGGGGGCGGGATGTGGATGCCTAGGGTGATTAGCTTGTGGTCGGATCTGACCAACAAGGAATTGACCTCTGCTGTGGAACACCGGTCACCCATGTTGGTAATGACCAGATCTAGGATATGCTGCCCCTTGCAGATGTGCAGCAATTCCATTAGGGTAGGGTTGGTATTGCCCTATAGGCCAGGCACACATCACCTCTCAGCAGCTTATAAGAGACATTGTAAAGTGACAGGACTTTCAGCCTGTCCATGCAGGTCATGGTTTCGAGTCCCTATATTTTCTTAGTGAGAAAGCCCTGCGGTCTCTGCAGCTGCTACAGGTGTCTGGTGAAGTACATGCTAAAGGGTGCATTATACTCTATTAGTGGTCGGATGAGGGTCAACTACAGCGTATTTGTTTATATATATATATATATATATATATATATATATATATATATATATACACACACACACACACACACATATATATATATATATATATATATATATATATATATATATATATATATAAAAATATATTTATATGGAGATAAAGTGATGCAACCTAGCAAAAACAGTTAAAAGTTGTACAAATGAAATTCAAGATATTACAAATGGGGTAAAATAATGTCAGTTTGTCTATTACTGACATAATCTGCACCATTATCGGATAGTACAGAAAAAGCAAGGTGACTTGTTTTCAATATATAATAAAATATCCAAGATAACATCTCCCTCTAAAAGTGATGGCTGAAGAATCAAGTGCATAATCAGCTCTTTGTAATATTATTCATTCTAATCAAGTTGTGACAGTATTTAAACTGCACCATAGTAACAGCACAGCAGACATGCAGTAAATACTGAGCATCACAGTTTAATGTACCAGTTTGTGTCTTATAATATAGCTTACATATGGAACTATACAGCAAATCTCCAATCAATATTCATTTGTCATTAGAGGAAATCATTGCACAGCTTCAGTTTTGGATTACTGCTATCTGTACCTGTATTTCCAACTGTTTAAATTTCATTCCTTTGCCCTAACACCCCCATCATGCCATTTTTGGCCCATATAGATTACTCAGCTCAATTATCCTCCTAAGCTTAATTCTTCTGCCTTCTTTCACATCTCAGGGATGTCCATCTGATTTGTCCAACAATCTAAAGTAAGTGAAGGAAAGTACAGTTGTGTAAGCTGAACTTACTATAACAGTAGATGTTTAAATGATCACTGCTGCAGTAGCCTTAGCTATATGGGCTATATCCTGCCAAGGATAAGAAAGCCAGCCAGCTTCCAAAGCTACAGGGCATCTTCCACATACCCAAACTGTCAAGCTGAGCTGACCTAGAAACATGTTTGGGCATGAAGCCCTTCAGAGGTTGCCTACCAAGAGAGAGAGGGAGGTTGAGCCCTGAAAGGATAAGGCTAGGTATAACAAAAAATGAATGTCCACACCCTGGCATAAAAAAATACAACAAAAAACAAGGGGGAATGCTTTGAAAGGATAAGGCTAGGTATAACAAAAAATAAATTTCCACACCCTGGCATAAAAAATACAACAAAAAACAAGGGGGAATGGTGTGAGGGAGTGATCATTCGAACATCTACAGTTATGGTATGTTCAGTTTATACAACCTTACTATGTTGTTCATATTGATCACTGCTGCAGTATCCTTAGCTAATGTATATGGTAGATTATTGTAGCTAATTATATCTGGGAAGTGGAAAGAAAATGTAGAATGGTCCTAGCAAAGCATGATCTTGACCTAAAGAAGGAATCCAGTTTCTATATATTGCTTTGTAAAACTATGTAGACGACTAAGTAGCAGCTTCTAGAACACTTCCAGAGTCCAGTCCTTTCAAAAAAGCCATAGAAGAAGCCAAACTCCTCATAGACTTGAGTGAGCCTTAACTCTGCCTGGAATAGAGCTGTCATGGTAAGTATAACAAAAGACTTAGACGACCATTTGAAAACAGTCTGTTTAGACACTGGTTTTCCCTTTTTCTTACCTACACAAGAAATGAATAATTGACCCAATGATCTGAAAGATTTAGTTCTGTCAAGATCATACCTGAGTTGTCTGTGGACATCCAAGGTATGAAGTATCCTTTCTCCCCACTTTTAGGTTCAGGAAATAAAATGGGGAGCTGGATTGTTTGGCTTAAAGTAAACATGGATAACACTTTTGGCATAAAAGAATGAGTAGTTCTCAAAGAAACCCAGTCCTTGTAGAAAATGAGGAAGGGTTGACTCACCATAAGAATTTCCAACTCAGATACCCTTCTTGCAGAGGTCAGAGCAATCAATAAAACTGTTTTACATGTTAAGGACCACAAGTCAGCCAGATTAGCTGGTTCAAATGGAGCAAGTGTTAGTTGCTCTAACACAAAATTAAGATTCACAGGAGGTGCAACTGGTTTATTCAGAAACCTTTTATGCAAAACACCTTTCAAGATCATTAACATGCAACTTCCGCAAAAGAGGAAGATCCATGGGCAGTCATGCAGAAATGGCTGATAAATTAACCTTGATAAAGGAACAGGAAAGGCCATAGGATAGTAACTCACACACATATTGCAAAACCAGATGACAACTAGCCCTGAATGGGTGCTATTTATGTTGTTTCTGCCAAATGGAAAGCTTTTCCCATTTGCTAATATTTGATTTTCTAGTAGCAGGCTTTCTTGCCTCCATTTGTACCTACAACATGTCTTCAGAAAACAGATGCTTAAAAGGAATTAAAACCCTATCATCCAAGCAGTCAATTACAGATGATTGATATCAGGGTGTATCAAACAACCCCATACTTGTGTGTGTAGATCCATTCTGTGAGGAATCCTGAGGCAATTGCCCTGGACATTTACAAAAGAAGGGGGGAGTATGTTTGCCTGGGCCAGAAGGGAGTCACCACAATGATGCTGGGGGAATCCTTCTGAATTTTCAGAAGTACCCTGGATATTAGTGGAGAGGGAGGAAAGGCATGCAGGAACATTCTGGCCCAAAGAAAAGAAAAAACTCCGGCCTTTCAGGTCTTCTTGCATGCAGAACCGGAACAGAATTTTGACAGTTGATTGTTCAGAGAGGAGGCAAAGACATCTGCTTGAAGAACTCCTCACAGACGGATGAAATTTTGGAAGACCACCAAATCTAGTTTCCATTCATGAATGTCTGCCCTGTCCTGCTCAGTTTGTCTGCACATAGTATGGCTCTGACAGAATGTAGGGTTCTTGTAGAGTGAGAATGTACTATGAAGCTATATCCCAAGCTAACATGGCTAGTCTGCAAAAGGTTATGACCTGGTTCCCACTTGCATGCTCATGTGCCACATCACTGTGGTATTGTCTGTAACCACTAGAAGAGGTACCGGGGAGTAAAGATGGTTCAGAGAATTGAGTGCCTCGGTCAGGGCAACCATCTCCTTGATATTTATCTGCTTGCATCTGTCCTCAGTGTCCTATGCTCCCTTCAGTTTTACCTCTCTTGAAACTGCTCCCCAAGCAAAGACCTGTGCATTTGTGGTGACTGGCTGCTTTGGAGCAGGGAAGGAGAAGGAGAGACCTTCATTTTAGGATATCTGCTGTCTCCACCAAGTGATTTCTCTTCTGACAAACCACCATACTGGGATCTGAAAAAATAAAGGGTGTTGATGCTGGGACCAAAGAGATTTTAGATACCACTGTATCTTTCTCATGTGGAGGTTTGCCAGCAGTATCATGAGAATCATTGATGTCATGTGACCCACAATTCAAAGGTATTTACTTGCAATGACTGAAGTCTGAATGTAAACATTTTTTAATTTGGATACTATCGCAAAAAGGTTTAGAAAAAGAAAGATCCAGAACTGATTTCTAAGCATTTTCTTCCTTTGGGACTAGGAACATCCTTCAATAAAACCTCTTTCCCACCTGGTAAGAGGGAACCAGTTTTATCACTCTTTGGGACAACATGCGATGAAGAACAGGTGGAAATAAAATAGCCTGATCTGCAGGATGAGAAATGACCTCCAGGGAAGGAGGAATTTCCTCCCACTGCCATCTGTAACCATGATGAATGATTTTCAGAACCCATTTGTCCAAAACAATTTGTAATCAAACAGAAAAAAGGAGATTTATACTTTCTGGAAGAGTAAGGGGATCAGGGTGGGAGGGGCTCACAAGGTCTCCTGTATAGTCATTCAGACTAGTACCTTGGTTTTGGAAGGTTTGAGACTTTTTTGGAACCTCTTTGCCCCTTATTCTTAAATGTCTGTTTACCAGAATTCTGTTGAGACTGTTTAATCTTTTTTTGTTAAAATTAGATGAGGAGAAAGAAAATCCTTTGTGCAACTTGTAAAAGGAGGGATGATAAAATCTTACAGATTCCCTGGATCAACTTGCCCTTTTCATTAACCTTTTGATCATGTCTATATTGAAAGAATGAAAGGAACAAAGTGCGAACACTCAGATGAGCAAAAATGCCGCAAATCAAAAACGTTATTGTGGGGGGCTTCACCACCCACACCCCTTGCTAAATATATATTCCAACTCCGAGATTGCACTACAGTGAAGAAAGGGCAAATATTCCGATCTTCACTGTTCTGCATTAAAAAAAACCCTTCAATTTGTGCATTTTTGCTCATCTGAGCATTCGCACTTCATAACTTTTGTTCTTTCAATATGTAACCTTTTGATCACCTCTGCAGCAGATGGGCCAAACACTAAATCTCTATCTAAGGGAGTATTTAAAGTCTCATTTTTAACAGCATCTGGAAAGTTCTGAAAATACAGCTATTCAAACCTTCTTAAAACCACACCAGTGGCCATTACCCTGGAAGACGTATCAATAATCATACACACACTGCAAAAAAAGAGTAGTGACATGTGCAATAGAAGAAGCTAAGTTATTTAAAGCAGATTTTTCTTCAGAAGAAAAAACTGAATATAAAACATTCCTTATACTTTCACAACGTCAGAATAAAGTATAACATATGGCCTGACAATTTAAAAATCTGAAACTGAAAGCAGCAAAAGCATACACTTTTCCCCATACTTATCAATACTTTTCCAATAGGACTGGAATTAACTGTTTTGCCGCAAAGGAGTCATCTAAGGCTATAGCATCAGGGTCAGGTCTGGGAATAGTGTATAAAAATGTAAAAACTGAGGAACTTTATACACCCTATAGCCTGCAATGAGCTAAAACTGAAGCTTGCTACTTAGTGAATACTCTTGGTGCAATGGATAGTCCAAAGTGTAAAGTACAGAACTGATAAAGTGATCCAGACACTGAAAATATTGAAACACCCAATCATTGGATGAAAAGGATTAAGATGATGAGAATCTTTTAAACAGAGTTAATATGAAACTTTAATGAAGAATAAGAGGTAACAGATTATAAAATTACATAATTTTCATTTTAGGCACTATCACAAACAGGTCTATGAAGGAAGATCAAGACGTTCTCTCCAAACATCTTCTTTCTTTGGGACTAAAAACTTCCTTAAACAAAAACCTTTTCCAACTTAGGAAGAAGGAACTGGTTCTGTCACTCCCTCTAATAGTATGCAATGAAGGATAGGTGGAAATAAAGATTCTGATCTGGTGGATGAAGAATAACCTCCTGCCAAGGAGGAATATCCTCTGATTGCCACCTATAACCTTGATGAATCATCTTCAGTGCCTATTTATCTGAAATGATCTATTGCCAAAGAGAAAAACAGAGATTCAGACTTTCTGGAAGGGAAACAACCTGCTGGGGTAGGGTACTGAGGGGAACATAGTCTCTGAAATAGTCAGCTCACTAGTTGGGCTGTCTTTGTCTTGGGGGTGGGTTTCTGAATTCTTTTGGAGCACCTTGGCCACTATGCCAAAGTTATAAGATGATTAGAGAATCCATAGAAAATTAGAAAATGGAGGCTAAAAAAATCTTAGAAATTTAACTTACCCCTTTCATCACAGTCTTTGCTCACCTCTGCAGCAAAGGAACCAAAACTTGAAGCTCTATCCGAAAAAAAAAAATAGTCTCATTACTCACTTTGTCTTGAAAGGTCTTGAAAATGAAGCCAGACAAACATCCTCAAAACAGAACCAAAGGCCATAGCCCTGGAAGAATTATCAACTGAGTCATACACATACTGTAAACTGAGAGCAGTAACTGGTACAACAGAAGAAACTATGTGATTTCTTGTAGATGTTTCCTCCAAAGAAGAAAACTAAATCATTTTCACACAAACGTTTCCTCAAAGTATGAAATTGCAGGAAAAACATTCCTCATACTTTCACAATAGTCATAATAAATGTTAACACATGAACCTGTCAATTCATAATTCTGAAAATAAAGTTTTGGAACTATACAGTATTTCCCTGTAACCATCAATAATATTCTCATCATTACCAGAAAGGGTAGGATAGGACAGCAGAAAGAATAACTCAAGCTACAGCTGTTGGATCAGATTTGGGAAGATTGTATAAAAACTCAAGAAAATTGAGGAATTTATACATTCTATCTTCCTTTTTATGGGCAGCAGGTTGGCTGTCAGGAAAAATACAGGCACAGACAAATAGATCCTCCAAAGTTGAACTGGAGGAGATGGTGAACGTTTAGGAAATTCCTCTCGTAAAAGCTCATACAATTTTCTACAGGACTAAAAAGCCTTAGTATATTACCACTGAAAACACGGGCACATTCTGGAAATAGTCTTAAAGAGTGAGGAATGCCCACGGGAGAATCAAAAACTGAATTCTTCACTGAGTCTAAATCAGAAAACTGAGTTAAAAATCTGTATCTGTCCCTTCATCTTCCTGTCCAGATTCAGATACCTTAATCTCTTCAGGAAAGGAGGTATCCTTTTGTCTTTTAATAGAAAACAATAAATGAGAAGGATCAAAAGGCTGAATAAATCTGATCCTGTAAACTATTCCTGTCTAATCAAATTTGAGAAGCAGTAGATATACGTCGGTCTACTTCACATGACTGAAAACTCAAAATACTGAATTTCATTTGATTGACAGCACAATACCTAATTTTCAAAATATTGAAAGCTCATTTGACTGAGTCTTATTATACTGAAAGCTCACAATGCTGAATTTCAAAATATTGAATTTTAAGCCTTAGACTTGACATGTTGATGTGTATTTCTCTTCACCTGTGACTTGCTTGTAATAAAAAAAATACTTTAATTTAAAGTGCCGACTGTCAGAATAGTGATAGTAGCATAGAAAGTAGTGTTTCTAAATGTGGGTATGCCTCTTTACATTTTATGGGAAGTATCTAAAGTAATATGCAGATGTTTTGTATGCTCATGTCACTAATGGCAGTGTGTACGATACTGTAAGGTAAATAAAATGTATATGCCCTTTTCCACACTATAGTGAGATCCTGGAGTTATTATATAGTTAGGGGACACACATTGAGGGATGTGGGGGCATAGCCCCCCACCAAGCTTGGTTTTATATCATCTGGTTTCTGTTAAGCGGGTAAGTAAGTAGTTTTTAAGTTTTGGAAAGAGTTAGTTGTTAGTGTTGCAAGTGTGCATATCTATGGCTTAAAATTCAGTATTTTGAAATTCAGCATTGTAAGCTTTCAGTATATTAAGACTCAGTCAAATGAGTTTTCAGTATTTTGAAAATTAGGTATTGTGGTCTCAGTCAAATGAAATTCAGTATTTTGAGTTTTCAGTCATGTGAAGTAGATCTGATATATGTTTAGTTTTCTGTTTCTTTTTGACAAAAAATGGGGCCAATAGTGTTATAAATGGAAATAGTAGCATCCCCAGGGATGGGTACAAAGTTCTGATAAAACATGGTAGTCTTCCTGGTTTCCCATCCCAGGACTAACAAGAGTTGCTCTCCTTTGGCTACTGAGAGGACCCCAACAGCCACAGAGGACATGGTTCACTCCCAGTCCATAGTGGCTGTAGGTGATACACCAGAGGGATCTGTGATTAAAGACGAGTCGTCTGAAGTGCAGTACATAGCCACAGCAGTCACTCACCTGAGGGTGAGGCAAATTGCTAAGCTGCTATGGTGGCAAAGGTTGTTGTCCTAACTTTGGCTTTTTGTGGCCGGAAGAATGACTGACCTCAAGTCCAATTGTTTGCTCCATGGTCAAGCTGAAAACAATGTTTCTTTCCAAAGGAAAACAAACAACAAAAGCTGGTAAAAATTAAAACTTTTTAAAAGTCACCTTTTTCACACAAAAATACAGTACAAAGTACTTTAAAACACTTGCCAGCACTGAAAAGTAAAACAAACTCATTTTCTCCACAGAACAAAACATTTTGTAATACTTTAAACAACTTTTAATCTGACAGGAAAAAAGAGCACTCTCAATTAAAAGTACAACACAGTCTCCTGACAGTCTGTTAAACAATGAACTTCTAGCTTTAAAAAAACTTTTAAAACAGGAAACTCTTAACAATCAACAAAAGCAATTGAATGGATGGTTTGTTCCCCAAACAGAACTTAACTGCACAGCAAAGTAACAGCACAAGCCACCCACTGATCCTCAAAAGCCTCAGAGAATCATACATTTTGGTGGTAGCGAAGGTCTGAAAGACTAGATGCCCAAACTTGGCTAGTAATCAGCTTGAGCAGCCTGACAGTTTGGTTGAGTAGAAGGTACCATGAAGCTTTGAAAGACATAAATAAGAAGGATCAAAATCCTGAATAAAATGGATCCTGTAAACTAATCTTGAAATGTGAGAAATGTGGAGGATATAACACATATTTATTTATTTGCAGTTTGCCAGGATAGTCCAACTGGGCCACATGGAGCCCATTTTCAATGGAATCCTGGAGAGAAAAGTTCCAGAAAAATGCAAATACATAGTACACATTACACATTTACATTAAAGATGATCTCATAGGAATAGAAAGTAAATATAATAAGAAAAGGTTAATGATAGAATACATCAGTATAGTTTGTAAAACAGCAATAAAAAACACTTTTTTACACAAAAGTAACAGCATAAGGTAACTGTTAAGTAGTTGGTCAAATAGTTCAACAGAGCTGTGGAATTATAGGAGGCAGTGATGGCATATTTAATTCTAGGAGAGTAGGAAGTGGTATTAGAAGGATTAGGTAGGATGGGAACAGGAGCACTTCCATTGGGAGGTGAGGTGTGAGTGCAGCAAGGTTTTAAATGAGGAGAGGCTGCTGGTGATGCTGACAGGAGATGGTAGACAATTCCAGAGACTTGCAAGAGAGAAGGACATTAGGTGATTCCCAGTTGGACGTGTGGGTTTGTGCAATTTAATTAGTTTTTGGGAATTAGATCTTAGAAGTCATTCTGGTTCATACATTTCAAAGGTAGTGGCTAGGGAGGGGTTGTAAACGAGTTTGTGTGCTTGAATGAGTTGGGTATAAGTGAGGATGTTAGGTAGCTCAAGGCAGTTTAGTTGGTGAAGAGAATTACAATGGTAAGAAATGGCTCTGTGACCTGCCACAAATTCTGATATCTTGTTATAGCAAGGGAGAGTTTTGTTTTGAGGGAGGATTGCAGGTTAGTGAGGATAGATGCAGCATATAGGAGGGATGGGATGAGATACGTATTGGCTAGTATGAATAAGTAAATGAACAAAGGCACAGCTGTTCCAGCTATAATATACAAAAATTTTTATTTCACAAACCACAGAAGGCAGACTTCACACAAATAACGCTGCTACAGTTGTCTTATACATTTTCGTCAGCTAACTTCATCAGAATGAAGTAACCACATCATTTCCTCCCTATATATGCATATGTAATTTAATTTGATCCAATCAAGTCTTCCAACCAATTGGCTAGTATGAGCCTGGTAGAAGGAGAGATATAACAATTATGGCAGTATGGCATACCAAGGTTTTTGTGGATTTTTTGATATTTACTTATAAATGTTTGTCGAATTTTAGTTGATCATCTATGAGTACTCCTAGTAGTTTAGTGTCAGAGACTATTTCTAGGGCAGTATTATTTTTGCTGGTGATTATAAATGAGTGTTTATCTAGGGAGGAGGTTTTGGAGGTGGTGAATAACATAAGTTTAGTTTTGGTTGTCTAGCATCTGCTGCTCAGTAGAGGAGAAGGCGGTTTAGGTAAGTTTACTTAGAGTGGGGATAGAAGGGGAGGAGCAGATAATGGTAGAATCATCGACATATTGGATGAGGCTGGAGTTTGGAATGGCTTGGTAGAAGTCATTAATGAATAAGTTAAATAGTAGGGGGCCTAAAATGTAACCTTGAGGGACACTTGCAAGAGTATTAAGGAAGGGTGAAGTGGCTTTATTCCATTTGACTACTTGTTGTCTGGTTGTGAGGTAGCAGAGAACCACTTTGTACAGGAAGGGGATAGGTTTAGTTTGGAGAGTTTATTAAGAAGCAAGTTGTGGGAAATAGTGTCAAATGCCTTGGAGAGGTCGAGGAGAAGGGTGGACATGAAATGGCGAGAATCACGGGCTTTATTAATTGTTTCAAGGAAGGAGAGGAGAGCAGTGGAGGTGCTGTGACCAGGTCTGAATCCATGCTATGTTGGGGTAAGAAGCTGATTGTTGGTGAGATAGGGTAAGAGTTGTTGGTGGATACATTTTTCAAGAAGCTTAGAAATAGGGGATAAGATAGCAAAAGGGCAGAAGTTTGGAATGTCATTATTATTACCTCCTTTATGTAGAGGAATAATAAAGGCTTTCTTCCAGAGCTGGAGGACCTGGCTTTCTGAGATAGACAGATTAGTGTGCTAATAGGGAGAGCAATGGCTTCTCTGACTACTTTTAGGAAGTAGGAGGGAATTTTCATCAGGGATATTGGAACCAGGTTTTAATTTTAGAAGAAGTTTGTTTTATGGTGGATATAGAGATGGGATTGATGGTGGCCATGGTGGTGCAGTGGTTAGTGTTGTTGCCTCACAGCAAAAGGTTCTCGAGTTCGATCCTCAGCTGGGGTGCCTTCTGTATGGAGTCTGCATGTCCTCCCTGTGGTCATGTGGGTTTCCTCTGGGTGCTTTGGTTTCCTCCCACATCCCAAAGACATCCTGTAGGTGGATTGGACACTCTAAATTGGCCCTAAGCATAACAGCGTGCATGTGTGTGCCTTCTGTGGAAGGTCAGGTATTGGGCTGGCAACTCGACAATGTAAAACTACACTGCCAATCATGAGCAGACAGGTGATCCACTGTGATGACCCCTAACTGGGAAAAGCCTAAAGAAGACTAGAGATGTGATTGATAGAGAAAGGTGTAGGTTGGGGGCATGGGATGCTAGAGGAGGAAGGGATGGGTGCATGCTGAGGAGGGGCTGCAGAAGTGTTGGTGAAGGATGATGTTAGATTGCTTATGGACTCTGTGAAGAAAGAGTTACATTGGGTGGATAAGTCCATGTCAGAGGCATTTGGGTTGGGGCAAGGGTTTTCTTTTTTTCCTGGATTGAAGAGAGATGAGATTCCTTTCCAAAACAGTGTAGGATTGGTGTTGTGGTTGGTTTGCGGATGGGAGAAATAGGCTTTGCAGTCTGAGGTAATAGATTTTTTTTTACTTTATTTCGTAGTGTTTTATATTCATTTAGGATTAGCCAAGGATACTGCAGCAGTGTTTAATATGATGGAAACCTAGTAAGTCTTTGACATTTTGTAAACAATTTGCACTATCTCAGTAACTGCATAAGTTTCACAAAGGTGTTAGTGCAGTTGTTTTGTTCACCGTGTAACATTTAAGGTGAACTCTTAAGTAACTTGTATGCAGCATGGTTTTGAAATTATTAAATTAAATACGAGTAGGCAACATTAAACAATTACAGGCATCAGTAGGATGTAACTAGAGAAATGCTTGGGGGCATTACTTGTCTTTAATGAGTTAAGTAATATACTTTAACAGTTACACATACATTCATTCATTAGATTACATTCATAAGAAATAAAGGAATCTATTTCAGTATAAAATACATGGATACATCTAGTATATGCTGAACACTGAGTATATGAAGTGGCATATTAGTGGGTTTGACACAAAGATCTTGTTATTAATTATCAGAAATTCAAAGAAATGGAAGAGGAAGAAGGAAGTCAGTAGGGAAGAAAATGTTAGTGCTATAGTTAAGTGGTGGACTGTTTAGAATAATATAAATTCTTAATAGTATGACAAATGCCTAAATCTGCACAGTCAGGCATAGAACCTGCCTTGTGACATTTTTGAAATAAAATAGCTAATATCTCACAGAACAACATATGAAAAGCACATTATATATCAGGAGGTCTTCCTTCATTGTATCTGTGCAGGCAATCTTGATATATCTATTAAAAGACACTCACCCACTGACAAAGAAATGCACTCAGATCAACCAAAACAACGTCTTCCAATTCTGGAAAATAATACATACATTTCTTACTTCTGAGAAAGGCAAACCACCTAATAATTATCCCCGTAACTTGAAACTATACTAAGATTTAACAACTATTCATACTCCAGTCTTCCAAAACATCAGGTATCACTATCTATCCAGAATTGTTTCACCTCTGTAGAGAATTACATGACAACTATCTGCACATCAAGAGAGTTTCTCAAACTGCTGTGAACTCTTACTCATAATTCACTTGCAGCAGATAATCTGCTAACTGAAGACCTCACACCATTATAATGTGCATGTACATTTAATATAGCTAGCTGCCCATTCTTTGGAACTGGATTAGTATAAAGTGACAAAAAGAAAACAGCTGTAGGTGAGTTCAACAGCTATCAGCAAACTGTTCTTCTGAGCCCTGTGTCAGAAATACATAAGAACTGTATTCACAGTCAATTACTATGAAATCAGCACCTTGATAATCATTTTTCTACATCTTCTTTGCATGATTTCAAGCCTGAGTATCTCCATTTTGGACCAAATCAGATTGTGGCTGCCACTGGTCCATTCCTTGCTTAATAAAAAGCATTTGTCCCGGTCCCCTTCAATAACACACATCACACCAAATAACATTTGACGACCTTTATTAGATTTCCATAACATAGCTTTGATCACCAACTTTATTAATTACAACTATTCATAATATAATTGATACTAAATACAGCATAACATCCTTGTAATGTTATTCAGGGCAGCATACCTACTCACCCTGCCCCAGTAAGCAGCCTCCATACCTCTACTCACTTTACTTATTAAGCAGCGTCCCATCGCACTTCATACACCATTCATTGTAAAGTTAATCAGAGCAGCGTATCTATTCACCCTGCCCAACAAGCAGGATCCATACCACTGCTTGCTTATTTTACTTATGAAGTAGAGTCCCAACTCACTTCATACACCATCCATTGAATTAACTTCCACCAAATAAGTACCATCCTTACCTCAGCTTGCTTATCTATTCAGCAAGCTTCCACCAACTACTCATTTACTTTCCCCAGATCCTTGAAATGAACATCCAGACATCAGAGGGGGGACAGAAGAGGGCAAGCCTATCCCTCTTCTCCGCCAACCAGCCTGACCAGGCTGTTCCTCCTCCTGTCTACCCAAAATTGTTCAATTCACTTCCCATAAAGGGAACTATCAAGCCAAACATCATTTGGTGTACCCATCATCTGTAAAGCACCTTAGAATCCTGTCATAAACCCCTTTGCCATGCCATCACTGAAACACACCCTAATGAAACTAAATAAAGCAGGATTACCTTCCCCCATTATAACACCGGAACATCCACACCAAGAGAACACATACCGTTTTAGCCCGCTCCCTTCAAAGCTGAAATCATGGCTCATCCTGAATGAATTGACAACCTATAACCACAACAGAACCACAACTATAATCCCTTGAACTCAAGACAGCTCCAGTCAAACTAGTAGCAAGTCTCACACTCAAGACTCTGTTAACTGTAACATATCTCCTTAGCCCTCCCACTACCCAGTTCTATATGTGCAACCACTCCATTACCATAGAGAATAGTCTATCTCCTAATCTTTAATGTCCTAACCTTAGATGGCAGAAATCCAGCACCCCTTGACCTAGTTCCTGAAAACTCACCTATGCTCAACAATGAAATACTCTATGTGCCAAGCCATAGACACCCCCAATTCACTCATTAACAAACCATTCTTAACCCCTGTTTATCCCTAGCCTTTCCCCTCAAAAGCTATCTTTCCTTATGTTACCTATACCACTAGTATCCTACAGCTGCCTTATCCTGCAACCAGGCTTCCTTAAACTTTATAACTCCACCATAACAACACACCCAGTTTCTAAACTACCCCAACACAGCCACCTACCTTCCATGTTTCCTAAAACCCCATCTACAAAATTCACCCAAACCCCAAGTGAACTGATCCTCGTGCTATCCTGTAAAACGTTAACCTGGTATGTAACATCAACACGACCTACTCAAGAGACAAATCTGTCACCCCAAAATGCCACCCGTTATGAACAAACTCCAGCATCATGTCAAACCCTTCCCCCACATACAGTTCAACAGCTGGATGAGTGAATACGACCCCCCCCCAAGGTTCCAAGCAAGGAAGGATTGAACTTCACTGGCTTGCAGGAGCCGTAGGGCTGTAGCCCCATAAGTTCCTATGCTCCTAAACATTGCGACTCTATGCATCCCATGGGATCCCCACACTCCCCATAAACCATCCGACAGTTTTCCCCTTTGGCCACCTTTACCTAACTCTTCCTTACTTGCCCCCTATACCAATGCAATAATAATCTCCCACTAATTAAACACAGACCACAAACATGCCTTACTAAGATGATTACTCAGACCCTCCATGTGTCCCATTCAAGTGACAAGAATGTCCATCCTATCAAAACATCATCTTTCAAATCCCATTTTTAAGCCACTGCAAGATGCCTTCTGCACTCCAGCAATTTCCATCAGTAACTGTTGCTCACTTGTGTTCCCCTTGTATAAACTTCTCACTCGCCACTGCTTTCATCATCTGTGAATTCACTGTATCACCACAACTGGTACTCTGCACACTGCCATCTACAAAGAAAAGGACAAAATTAAACTCTAATAGTAACGAGCGGACTCCACCTTATACCCATCTATTCCAAATTACAGCCACAGTGTTCCACGACCCCATCTTTCAGATCCCCTTTTCAAGCCACTGCATGATGCCTTCTGCCCTTCAGCAATTTCAGTCAGTAACTGTAGTCACCTTGTGCTCCCCATGTGTAACCTCTTTGCTTGCCACTGCTTCCAACATCTCTGAATTCATTGTGTATCACCACCACTGGTACTCAGCACACCACCATCTACAAAGAAAAGGAGAAGAGTAAACCCTCTAAAATGTAAAGAAAAGGCTCCATCTTACACCCACCTATTCCAAATTACAGCCGCAGCATTCCAAGTCCCCATCTTCAAGAAAAAAAAGGCATGTAAATCATCCAAAATACATAACCCCCAATCCAAGACATCTTCAAGGACAACCTATCCTGTCAACACAGGAAGAAATGTACCACCACTACACACATCTATGATAAAGCAGCCATAACTGAGGCTACGCTTCCAATGACCCTAGCAAATACCCAAAATAAATGTAACTACTGCATCTAATCATGCTTGTTTTGTTATAGGGTTTCCATATTGCTATTCCAAACTCAAGTCAGGGTCTAATATAGCTAACAACAATGATGTCCTTATTTGATTACCTAACCTTATACATCTTCCATTATGCCTGTAGTTCTATAACTATCATTACCCAATTGGTTGATACGAGTAGAAAAACTCATAGTTGAATCTACCCATACCCATGTCCCAATTATATTGCTTTTACAAACTCAACAGTAGGTGAGGCATTTTTTTTACAGACAACAAGCTACATATATCCCTAGCCCATACAAATATTATCTAGCTCTGAGATTGTACAACTCTAGAGAAAGGCAATTGTTAAATGCAAAGTCTAAGTACTGTATGATAAATGTCTTCCTCTTGCTTTTTCTGTAAGCATCAACAAGCTGGTTTATGGAAACAATGAATATCTTTAATTTAGTAAAGCAAAGCACCATTTCTATCTTAAAACGCTCGCTGGATTCTGATAGAAGCCCAGTAGTAATTTTTTTTTCTACATTACGCTGCAACCACGTGCCAAGAATCCTTTACTCCATTTGGCCAAAACCTTTTTTGTCCAGCCATACATATTAAACAACATTATAAATTTAGATTGATATTTACACATTTACATATAAACACAGATCAACTATTAAACTATAACTATACACTGTTTACTAAGCCACAAATTTCATTACCTCTGCATCAATGGAAAAAAAAAAACTTAAAACTGATAATGTTTTATATCAGGACTTCATTATGTCTAATCCGACTACATATGACCGTTATTATGAGAATTTCTATTTCTCAAGGCATGGTATGCCTACAGGGTTCTGAAGTTCCTTAGAGAGCCTCCTCCTGCTTCCAAACAATATCCATACTTGAGGTTATCAGTTCTATACCCCTGTTTATAGCAGCCTAGGTGCAGCCCTACCTCCACACTCACATAAATGAATGTTTTGTCAGTAATTCTTTAAAGTTATATGAAAACTATTCTTCATGACCTTACAAAATTCTTCCCATATGATGCTTTTGCCTCATTCACTGTTGCAGTTGTAACCATGTGTTCTACTGGAACCTATTATTCATATCAAGAAATCCCCTGGTAGATTTGAACACATAGTCTATTTATTTATGCAGTATGCTTCCAATTATTACTCAGCAAAGCCAATAATTTATTCTTGCCCTGAATCTGGTGTGCTTATTTCTCTATATTTGTACTGAATCTATATCTCTTAAATGCTTACATTTAATAAGCAGCAAAGAAAAAAAAATCTGTCTGCAATATTATATGTTTCTTATTTACTGCAAGATGAACTAGAAGGATACTTTGACTTCCTTCAGATAGTTACATTAGATTGCAAGCTGTTTTATTTAACAATGTTCCTCTTAAAAGGGTGTAACTCATGAAAAGTGCTTGCAATCTGTTCTAATAGTATGTACGGTATGGCTTCCATCTGTTCAGCTGGAGATTTACACAGTCTAGAACTTAGAAACAAGAGATGCAGCCATTCAACTTCACCGCCATGCACAGAATGGGTATTTGTCCAGAAACAAACTCACACCAAATGAACAATTTCAGAGAGTTGAAAGGCATGTCCTGCACTACCCTGCTTGCACCTCATGACCATTACTGCTACATTGCGCATGCACAATGAGCTGCCAATACCTGGATTACCCCTTATCCTGCGAAAACATCTCATCAGTAGACTATCTTATATTCTAAAACTATGCCTTACCATCTCCCTTTCTTGTACATTTTGGAAGAGCAAGAGAAGCCAAATGCATACCATGACCGTAATGAACTGGAATAGTCCCAACTATGATTGTAGTTTTTTTTTTTTTTTTTTTTGTTAAGTGAAGCACTACGTAAACAGCACATGCACCCTATCCCATGCCCCCAAGCCCACAAAGCAGCTAACTCACACCAGAAAAGAACTAGCACAGCCCTGGGAAACATTTCCACCATGACACCCACCTCCAATGGAGGTGGAAATCAAACAGAAGCACAGCGACTAAACCCCAGACCCTAAGAACCAGGACCAGATCCCCTGGTACACTGACTATGCCAGTAATCAAATGCCGACATAAACTCACTAACTAATTTAAGTACAAGTTATTGTTCTTGCTAACTAGACAACCATCATAGAGCTCATGGCAGGGACTATACAGAAAGAGCTGATGGATGGAAAAAACACTTACTTTTGCTTCTCCCTGAAAGTCCTGTCACTTCTTTGAACTGCCATGTTACCCTGCACATTGCTTTGTATTCCTGCATTTCAGTAATACGCTACTCTGTACATTGCTTAAAGCAAGTTAAAAGTACAAAATAAAAAAAAAAACTAAGTAGCTCAAAATGACAAAACATGTTCTTTCACGACCACTAACTACCCCCTTCATTACCCAAAGTATTCATCCCTCCCTCCACTTTCTAATCCTAACCCATCAAGAAACAGAAAACCAAAATAAATAAATTAATTAAACTTATCCAGCTCTTCATTGTACATAATTATTAATCCACGGCCTACCTGATCCCTTACTACCAACAGGTCATCATGGATGTAAGCCTGCACTGTAGCAAGTTCATGCCAAAATGTGACTGCTTAATCCAACTACTGTAGAATAAACCTACTAAGCCCCTCCCCATCATTATATCACTTCCTCCCAACCATCCCTGCCTCCACTTAACCCTTTCACCTCCCCAACCCACTTAACTCTCCTTAATATTAACCTAACCCCCCCCCCCCCTTGAAGATGTCCCGGGACAACTTAGTTTGTTGCCAAACTTCATTTGACACTGACAACCACAAACTTAGATCAGATGACTGGCCATCAAAGGCCTAGCTCATGATTCCATTCCCTGGCTTTTAGAAACAAAAAAAGAAGCACACATACCCCCCAAATGTTAATCAGATTCAACATTTTGTATATGCCAATGAGGTCTTCTATTCATATATTGAGTCTCAAGCACAGATAACATAGCACAAATTTTGTATAGTGGAAACAGTTGATGTATAATGCTGACATGATTAAATTCTAAGGGTGGTATATGTACTCCTATTCTTCACATCAGCGTAACTGTAATGTAGAAATAATGATATTGCACTTGTATTTAAGTTAGGACAGTGGGAACAAGCAATGCTGATTTCAGAAGATCCGACCCATGCAAAGAAGCACCCACAACAATTTCACAAAATTGAAATGGCATGAATTGTATAGAAACCATTGGAGGTATTGCACAATAGGCCATACTTACATAAAGTCACAAATTATATTGGGTATTTTTGACAGGAGACTGTGAGTTTGAGCTTGCACAGATCTCTTGAGAATTTCAACAAGAATCTGTGCTAAGTTGGGTGCCAATAGACTGCAGGTTACCCAAACCGCTTCAAGGTTTCTTCTGTACACTGTAAAGGGTTCCATATTTGGATTTTGGCTTTGGCTTTTATGAGGTTAAAAAGTGGCAAGATAGGACAGCTTAAAATAGGGAACACATTAAGAGGATTGTGCTGGAGGTGGTAAGAGAGGAGAGGAGAGGCGAGGCATTATGTTTTAATGAGGAGAGATACTCCAGTTTCCTTTTTTTATTTTTATTGTAAGCGGAAAGGAGTAACAGTAAAGTGGGTAGGTGTGAGGATTAGGTAAGTGTTAAGGAAAACAAAAGGATAAATGGCACACAAAACAGAAAGGAACATTATGATCGGCTGATGTTGTGGGGTGACAAGACATAGGCACAAAGGAAGGATAAGGTGATCCACAATGCAGCTACCACCCTGGTTTGGAGGACCTAAATAATCACCCATTTATAACAGCCTGGAGGGGATCACAATTGAGAAGTAGTAGTGGCATCTGTTGGCTTGATGGTCAGGACCAAATTGTTGAGCATGTGTTGTACTCTCTAAAGGACAGATTGAAGTGGGTTCAAAAGTGTTCAACTGCTTCCTCAGGCAGGCCCTGAAACATATAGTGCTGGCAGTTACCAGGCTTTCTTCTGCTGGGGGAGCCCACAGGGGTGAAGCAACTACCACTATACATTGGAGATGACTCCGGGCAGGCAAGAAGACATTAGGATGTACTGTCTCTGTCTTATTCTTTCTCCTTCACTTGCACTCTGTCTTTCTCAAATCTGCACAAACAGATGCAAATTCAAACACACAAAGGCACACATACACAGACACATGCACACACACACACACACACACACACACACACACACACACACACACACACACACACACACACACACACACAAACACACACACACATGAGCACACACACACACACATGTATGCATGTGTAGATTTCTTTCCATTTTTTTTTCTTCATTTACTATTCTTATTTTAGCTTAATGCTCACTAAACAGTAAAGCTAATTAGCAAGGGTAAAAATTAAAACAAAAATAAAAAAAGTGGCTGGTCGTTTTCTTTTCTGTCCTAGTTTTACAGCAGCTTAATATGCTGACATGAAGAGGCAGACTTCTTTCTTTCCATACATTACCTTACAACTAACTCCTACTTTAGAACAGTTGTTCTCCAAAGTAAAATGTACACATTGCCCATTCTCTAATGAATAGTACCCTTACTGGAATCTGATATTATAATTGTGTTTTACATGTTTTCAAGGCTGTTCATTAGTAGTGAAAATGCTCCCTGCATCTTTAACAGGGAGGTCACACAACAATGTTTGTATGGATATCTAAGGGAATGATTTATTTTAAACTCATGGCACATTATGCATACTCCCTTAGCAGGGATTATGCAGAGGAAATAAGGAAAAGTGAAACTACAACAGCCTGAGTCATACATTTGGCCTTAGACAACTTTACAAATACACGTACATCTTACATAAAGTACAGCATGCTGGAGAGGAAACTGAAGTAAGAATGCTAGTTTTGCATGTGCAAGGAGGTACTGCAGATGTCCATGAAAAGCACAAACTAAAGTCATTCAGTAAGAACTGAAGACCGGCTCAGCAATGATGGAGTTTTCGCCGTGTAAAACTTTAACCCTCCTACAGTGGAGGTCCATGGGATATATGCAAATGACCTTTTAAGAATATACCAGTGTTTCAGATATGTGGCTTTTAAATGCCCTTAACTATTTCTTTTTACTTTTTAGGTCTTTATGGATGCATTAGGTCATTAAAGTCAAAAGCACTAGCTGTAGACATGCATATTTTTTTTTTAATTTACTTCATTAGTTCAGCATAAATGGATTGTTTGCCTACACTTTTGAAACACAGAGATTAAAATCAAGCAAGATGTCCATAAACATTAGGGTGCCTGCAACATATTCCAAATAACATCCAAAAGGGTAAAAAGGTCCCACACACAAACTATTTAGTAAAAACTGCAAGAAAGACCCAGCCAAGTTACAGTTTTATAGTAATTTCATAATTTCTAAACTACTAATGCTGCATTATCTTTGGAATCCTGTCCATGCGTTCTCAAGCATTTTTAGTCCTTGTAATTTAAATATAAATAACCCATATTATGCACAGCATTTACATGTTAATGCTTTTGATAAAGGACAATATTGCTACTCCAGGGATAAAGTTACAGTTTCCCTATCCATTTGTGAAGATGACATTTGAATATAGTAAGAGAAGTATTTTGTTTCATATCCTGAAAAAGGTGATTCTAAAGAAGTCAAATTCTCTGTGATAGGTAACTATCCCTCCAATATGTTCTATTTATGTTGCAGAAAATTTCAAGATCTCCAGAGCAGTTGTTTATGCCAAGACTGGACTTACAGTTGTGCAGTAGATCTGAAAGGATATGATATTTTGAGGCTCAGTATATAAGGCAGATGTCATGCCTTATCAACCTCCATGATAATCAGAACAGAGGCAAGGCTTTTAGATGATTAATGAAGTTTTAATGATTTAGTGAAGTTCTAAGACCCTTGATTTTCAAAGTAAGAAAATGCTGTGAGCATTTAAGTTGTGCCAAGTGTTTTGACAGTTGCATGCAAAAAGGACATCATATATATATATATATATATATATATATATATATATATATATATATATATATATATATAGATAGATATACATATATTAAATGCTGCATATAGACAATCACATCTCTGGACTTGGAAGCCATAACCTTATTAATAAGCTGTACAATGGAAAAGGATTTTCCTATAATAATGGATATTTAGAGAATTAAGGACAATTCACATGTTTGCATAGGTTCCTAGGTCACTAACTACATGAATAATTCAGGGGTGTGCTGTCATTGTGATAGTTCCATGGGTTGTTGTGCTTGCCAAAATATACTATTATACATTTTTTGGCATCTAGTTTTAGTCCATGGTTTTGAAACAGCTATTTGTATGTGAAAGGCCATCTTGGAGGATCATAGTATCATCTGGGGAGTTAATAATGGCAGCAAGTTTACAGTCATTAGTGAACTTTGTGAGCAATAAGTCCTTAACATTGGTTTTGACCTCCGAGAAATAAATGACAGAAAGGTGTGCCCTAAGGACAGATCCATGTGTACACTGCTGGTAACAGGATTTTTGGAGAAGGCAGAACTATCCACCTTAATTTACTGGCTTCTTTATGTGAGTCAATTTGCTATCCAACAAGTTACATAATGATTGACATTTAGCTGGGAATGTTTATTAACAATACCTGAATGTGGAGTGAAGTCAAAAGCCTTAGGCAGATCTAGATATGTAGTGTGCACTGATTTTGTCTCATCCTTTGTTGCAGTAACATTCCTGAAGAAGTTAACAAAGAAGAGTAGGCCTGACCTGCCCTTGACAAAAATTAACTGGCTAGGGTTAAGGGATTATAGGTCACCAATGTCCTTGTTTATTATTTCAATAATGATCCTTTTCATAGCCATGATGTCTGTCAGACTTACTGGTCTATAATTACCTTGGTCACTTAACCCCCTCACATTTGTACAGCGGGATGACTGTTGCTGTCCTTCATTCATTTGGCACATAGCCTATTTGTAGGCTAATACTGATTAATCACTTCTGGGTGTTTGACAGGTCCTTTTTCAGGGTAGCACATAGACATCCTGGTATGTTGTCTGGCTCAAGAGAAGCAGAGATCTTGGCCTTGGATAGTGTCTTCAGGACTTATTCCTTGTTAACTGGGCAGGTGGCAGAGATGCAGGTATCTTATATGGGAATGCTCAGTGGGAGTGGGTAGTTTGGTTGATTTGATCAGGGACTGGCATTCCTTGTTAAGTTTAGTGAGAGCATTTTTGGTGTGATGGGCGTTACACATATTTTTATGTGCAATTAATTTTTTTTCCCCTGTTGTAGAACCTGTTTATATTTGGGTCCCATCATAGTGGTTTATGTTTAAATTTGGCACTGTATTTACTTTGGAGCGAAACACGTCTCAATGCAGCTATTTATACAAGAGTATAATTTTATGGTAAAGAAGTCAGCATATGCAATAAGGTCATTATTTTGGATGAGGATATCAAATTTAACCATGTCATTACTTAATTTAAGTAGATTAGCTATCACATAATCTCTGAATGCTGACTTATTGGAAGGTGCTTCTGTCTTCAGTCTTACAGTGAATTTGATTGAATTTTGGTCATATTTGACTAGAGGAGACATTAAAAATGGTACGGAATAGAGCAATCCCATATTTTAAGGATCAAGTCCAGGATTTTCTCACCCATACTTGGGGTGTGAATTAATTAATCCAGATAGTTTGTGTTAATGAATTCTGGAAACATTTGGGTATACGTGTTAGGGTATGCATTAGTCTCCCAATTTATAGAGGGGTAGTTGAATTCCCCCAGGAGAATGGTGTTTGGCTTGATGCTTTAGGACTCCATACTTGTTAGGTAGAAGGCATGGGCCAGAGGGGATATAGAAGCCATCCAACAGTTGGGTATGATGTAATACAGGGTTTTGTTAATGATAGGTTGGACATGGAACAGAAGCTATCCAATAGTTGGATATGATGTAGTACAGGGTTTTGTTAATGATAGGTTGGACATGGAACAGAAGCTATCCAATAGTTGGATATGATGTAGTACAGGGTTTTGTTAATAACAGGCTGGACATGGAGCAGTTTCAGTTAAATTTCCTGTCTAATGAGTCTGAGTGTGGCACTATGTTTCATGAATATAGAGATAATCCTGTCTTTAGAGCCATTACCTTATGTGTAGAATGTAAATGCCTTAAAAATATTGAAGCCTTGAACCAGCAAATTGCTCTCTATGGGCTTGAACCAGGTTGTGGGGGATTTTCTTAGCCGGGTTTAGTCACCAGCAAACCCTGCAATAGCTGAGGGACCCCTGTTTCTGGGGGTGCCCCAACCACAGCAAGCTATGTTATATTGATATTTTGTAATATGTCTGTTAAACCAACAAAAGGTAGTACAACAAGCTTGTGCACTTTATAAACCAGGTGGGTAGTAATAAGTCTTATTTATATCTCCTTTAAAAGTTAAATATATCTTTGGTTATAGTAACAATGTTTTGTCGAGTAACATGTTTCACAGTCCCATTGAATATTTTATCACTGACATTGTGTCCCTGGCTTAGCTAAACCCTGCTGGTGAACATTCTCACCATTAAAACTAACAACATAGCCAGCTTCAAGAACCTGCAATACCCATGGCTAGAGGGGGGTCCCCTTAATCATCCTAGATTGTGTGGGGGCCCCACTAAAGCTGTTGCTGGTTGAGGAAAAACGAGTAGAAAAAATGTATTAATTTCCTGATTACATTTTTGAACCTGAACATGGTTGTGATATGACCCTGCTAGGGTACAGCTGATAATGAACATGAGCAGGGTAAGCACTAGAGAAAACAGCATTCCACAGTGACTGATTTCAGTGAACTCTTTTGGCTTTAAGAAGCACTAATACTTCATATATTCAGGGATGGCTTTGTGTTTCGGGGAGTTTTATAAATACTGGCAGAACTCCGGACACTTTCACTCTCAATTTCTTTTATGAAGAATTCAGCGCAATTCCAAAAATGAGTAGCAGAATAAAGGCTCAAAATCAGCAACACGCCTTAAACATTACTCTAATTCACTAAAAAAGGTTACTATTCCTGAAAGATTTACCAGCAAATCAAACTTATTGAAAGACAGAGCAAAATTATGAGCAAAATATGGGAAGTTCTGTGCAACCAGGGACAGTGACAAGTATGCATTATACATCAGTTTGGTAAATAAAAGTGAATTAGCCTTGCTGCTATTTGACAACTGCTGAACAGCAGTCACTGATCTAGTGTGACAGTACCAGTGTTGCACTATATATTGCTATTAGCAGAAATAAGTACAAAATTAATATTGCTATGGCTTATGTGTGTGTGTGTGTGTGTGTGTGTGTGTGTGTGTGTGTGTGTGTGTGTGTGTGTGTGTGTGTGTGTAAAATATACCACTCATTTTTATTTCTGCACGCACCCAATAATGAGAGGACACATGCATTATTCTTCTGGGTATCAGTAAAAATATGCAACTAGCAAGTAATTATACTTCAAAAGTAATACAGAAAATATATCACAGAATATTCAAACACTTAGATCTTTTAGGAGTCTGGTGGCCCCCACTGCACAAACTGTATAAATGGATACAGGGAACTCCCTTAATCACCCTTGACTGTGCAAAGGCCCCACAAAAGCTTTTTCTGGTTGGAGAAAAATGAGGGAAAATGCATTCATTTTCTGATTATGCTCTTTAATTAGACCAGCACTATGATTTGACCCTGTTAGGATAAATCTGATAATGGCCGCTGCTCACAGCTGCACCCATTCTAAAACCAGCCCTACTCAGATGTGTGTGGATAGAAGGCAGCTGTAGGTTATGTAGAGGGGCTGTGGAAGGTGTAGTTATTACTTTAATTTTCATCACAGTCAAACCTTAGTGGTGTGCACTGGAGGTCATTATAGCTTTGTTTGGTCTGAGGACAGTGGGGTCATTGTTTCTTTTACTGCTTTCACAGACCTCAGAGGTGTACAAAGAAGGTAACTACAGCTTGTGTAGGGACAATGTACTGTCTAGGAGCAACAAAGTAGATTATTGTGATCATTATTTTTTTCAATTTCCTGGAAATTACTCATCAGGCACATATAGGTGTCTGCCTTTGGGTTAGGGGTGAGGAGTGAGTACGCATGTTATGTATATGTATGACATCAGTCACTTGAAATACATGACTGTGGCCATTTTAACTTTTGCTTTCATCTTAATCTAACACCAGAAGGATGCAGAGGCAATGACTTTCTTTTTGGGGGTTTGGGGGATAGGCATTATTCCCAAATAGGACCTGTATGTCCTCACAACAATTGTCTTGCTAGGTTTTGTGAGCTATTATTTTGCCAGTTTAGAACATTAAGCCTTGGGCGCAACTTATTTCTTCCTTAAAAGAAAAAGAAAAAAATAAGACTGAAATTCTTTCCTTTTCTTACTCATGATTTTTGTTTAGGCCACCATTGTATTAAAAGGTCGAGAAAATGCTTTAAAACTCTCCAGACCATTTACAACCCTATGGCTGCGGGGAGCAGGAACTTAGTTAGTTCTTAAATGACTATTAATGTACTGTCTGGTTAGAAAAGGTGTGCTGAAAGAATGAAAGGAAAACTAAAGCTGAAAAACAACAATGCATTTCTTTGCTTAATCATAATTTTTGCTCAAGCCACCACTGGATGAAATGAAAAAAAAATGGAAAATGCTCTTCAGAGCATATAGAAAGTTATAACTTCCTGAAAAAGATGAAGAGTAAGGCAAAATGTGAGAAAAGTAATTCAAAATAATGTGCATGGTATGGGGAGCCAAAGATGGGGAGATACAAAGGGGAGGACTGGAGGGTGTGTGTGTGGGGGTGGAGGGCTGAAACTGTAGGCAGTGCATTGGGGGCCATTTCACCTAAGTCCAGACCTGTACACAGAGTTATTGTAATGCATCGTTACAACTAAATGACAGTATTTGTAAATGTCCCTTTATGAGATGAGCCAACATAATGTGGCACACAGACCTGTTGTACTATAAGAGCACTGCAGCTACAGGTCAGTCTGTGTGCACTAATCTAAAAGCTTTTCAGCATGAACTAAAAGGTTGGGTAGCAAGGGTGGCAGTGACAGGATGATACTTCGACTGCAAGTTCCTAAGGGTCCTCCGTCATGATATTTGCTGGGGCCCCCCAAATGCTAACATCGGTCCTGGGGATTTTAATTACCAAAATACTAAATGGGGAACATTACACAACATCAGATAAATATGTCCAAATAACAAATGACTACATTTATCAAAACAATTTGCAACAAACAGTACAAAATCCCAAAATGAGGACATTATCTTAGCTATCACACAGAAAAATCTTGGAGCTTTCTGCTTCCTAACCACTTTATACCATTTGTTACTAAGGCACATCATGATACCATTAGATTTAACCTAACTGAAAAAAAAACTCCGTTATAAATAAATCAACATTTTTAGACTTCACCAGTGGAAACTAAGCTGAAATATTTTTCCTATTATTTGTTCCTCCATGTCTGTTATGAGTTCAAGGATAGTTGTCAAATGTAAAGATTGAAAGTTTTACATTCTCAAGTTCATCTCCCCAATAATGACCTCCCCATATGACAATTTTTCATAGGAAATAACTGTCCATGTGGTTTCTAAAAACTTGCCAGCAATGATTCAGTGATTCCTGCAGTTTTGTGCAGGCACACTACTGTTTATGGTTGTACAACTGTAGAGTTGCTATATAAAAAGTTGCATAGGGGTGAAATCTTCTATATGTGGGGTCCAGGAGTGCTTGCTTACCCACTGCAATAAAAACAATCAAAGGTAATGATTCATCAAGATGAGGTTTGTCCAGTTGTTTTTCATCTTTTGAAACTTTATAGGTTAGTGATGCAAGATGCAGATGACATGGCTACTGACCATCCAGCCATCTTCAGGGACAATCATCACCAATTTGCTCTGCCTTATGGGGCAAGAGTAAGGCTACAGCATGACTGTCATCCAAGCAGTCATCAGTGGACATTTCTTTTTAACTCTGACATTCCACAAGGAGACGTTTGCGTACACAACTCCTATGGTTTGTAATGCTTCACTGATTTATACTATCCCAATAGCAGTCCCCTTGTAAGCAGATACTACTGCCAATCCGTAGTCTACATAGGGAACTGTAGGTAGACTGACCATCACGATATGCGTTGCAACAATCTACCCATTCAGAGATGGGCATGATCTACCTTATCATTCCTCTCCTTCCGTTTCTGTCTTCTCCAGAATCTTGCTGTAAAACTGAATCAAGGACATTTGGGCCAAATCCAAGACCTCATCCTTATAACACCACAGAGCTTATAATGATGCTGTAGTAGCATTTGTAAATAGAGTAGAATACTGTCTTCTTTGACTCAGTAAATCTACCCTGGGTACCATAAGCATTTTTGTGTTAATATTTATTGACTTTGGCATGCGCAATCATTTATCAGTAACATATAAACATAGATGTAAATTCAAAAACAAACAAAACAAGATAAAGGGCTCATCTCAGAATAAAACAATTTTAAATCAATTATCTGGAACATTATTCTATGCAAAATTATGGAAAAAGTCAGAATGGAGCTTATCTAGAATGACAAAGGGGACATACTTCTGTGAAAAATGCAACAGTATGGGTTTGATGGAAATTGCTCATGCTTTTTTGGATCCCGTAACTTCCATAAAGAGAGAAAAAAAAAACAGCAGTTCTTGAGGGAGGACTATCTGTGGATGTTGTTTATCTTAATTAAGTTACACATTCATCATTAATCCGCATAAGGGAATAACTGACAATTTAACATTTAAGATAAATGCCAATTCATATGTAATTAAGATGGTAAAATACTGGATAAACAATGGCAGTTATGGTGAGGTAACAGTTTACTGTCTATCCTATTGAGAGTTACCAGTGATATCCCACAGGGCTTTTTACTAGGCACCACTTCTGTTTTAACTATTCTCCTCAAAACAAGAGAGGGAAAGGGGAAATCAGATAAGAAGATAAATAAAAACTGGACAACACAATTAACCTACACAATTAATTTAATAAAAGATGCCCAAGATTGCTAATATGGTGTACAAAAAACATACTTACTGCAGTCACTATAATGTCAGCTTTAATGTCAGTAAGTGTAGTAACATGAAACTTAGCAAAAAGGCCTATATTATGATTACAAAATAAATGGTCACATCATAAAAATGACAATCATAATGACATCATTTTTACAAATACAGGTATAATCTAGGCACAATTTAAATACTAAACAATGTGCATCTACTAAAGTCATAAAACAATATTTTGTTCATCCAGTACCATATTCCATTTTTAGTTTCTCCAATGAGATCAGCGTACTACTTTATTGCTCACTGATCTGACCGAATCTTTAGAATTATGCGTGTGTGTGTGTGTGTGTGTGTGTGTGTGTGTGTGTGTGTGTGTGTGTGCGCAAACGTGTGTGCATGTGTGTGTGCATGCATATTTAGGAGAAGTAGAAAATATTAACTTCTGCGGTGGTGGTGCTGCGGTAGCATTGTCGTCTCACAGTTAGATGTTGCCCATTCAATTCTCAGTTAGAGCGTCTTCTCTGTAGTGACATGCATGAATGGGTATTCCTTCATTGAAGGTTGTCATTAGGCCCGGCAAGCCAGCACGTCAAAATCTACTGCCAATCATTAGCGGACCGGAGTTCCGCTGTGGCGACCCCTAACCGGGAAAAGCCGAAAGGAACAAACAAGAAAATATTAACTTGAGGTTATAGTAATTAACTTCTTGAAAGTCAATAGATAATACTTAATCCTATTAACAGGTTTCTGATCAGAGATCTGCTACTATTTTTTAACAATGGAAAAATAATGAAACAGTCTGTGAAAATTCAGACTCAAAATGTTGTAATCTTAATGTCTAACCACATAAAATGCAGACACAATATGTCTAATCTGCAAAATTTCACACAGCATATTAAATGTGGTATTTGTTTGGTGACTGACCCAACATGCCCAGTGTACAAATATGCAATATCTAAGGTAAAAAAAAAAAGATAATGTGGAAAATCAGTTAAGCAAAATCACTTTTTATTCACTTTCTCAGAGATACCATTAAGGTACATGAGCAGCAAAGCAATAACCAATGAATTGAAGTTTTGATAATGTAGAAGTTCATTTAAAGAGACATCACACTCAAGGTATTAACAAAATGTTACATAAAACGTCAGCGGTATCTCTGTAGACCAAGTAAATGTGAGACTAAGTCTTTGCAAATAGGCATACTGCAAGTCAATGAGAAAATAAATAGTCTTAAACAGTTTGGATTTGTCATCTAGAAAACTGTCTTTAACAGTTAGGAAGTGTCATGTCAGGCAGATAATATTCAACTCTCGAGCTAACCTTAGCAGAAATACCATAACTATTCAAATACACTCTATCACCTTAAATACTGTCCACAAGTATATCCACAATGATGCAGTTTTAAGCATCCCTATCAATCATGCTAAAAATATTAATGTGGATACATTTTGGATATATTATGACACAATGAAGTGGTACCAATTTACAAAGTGGTGTGACATGTGAAACCTAGTCAGTTGTAGGCCTGTAAGTCTGAAACATATTCTATACAAATTATTTTTACATAAATAATGGAGCAAATCTAAAATAAGACTAAGGCTTTTGCCTTCAGATATGGGACAGTGTACATGAATTCATTTTGTAACTCATGGCATTCTTTGGTGATATAATTTAAGCACAGGATGAAGGGCTGACAGTTCACGATAATTGTCTTGGCCTTGAAAACAAATGTGCAACTGTTCTACATTTGGTGATAACAGGCAAATTAAATACATTAATTGCCAGTTCATAATTAGTTCAATGAGTAAAGCACTGGGTAAGATTGTCTGTCCCAATCAGGGTTACCAGAAGTGCCCAAAAGGGTTCTTTGGTGATCCAAAAATAGGTAGACAAATAATAAAAAACAAAATCATTAAATATTTAGAGCCAGTGGAAGATTGGTGTCTTCCAAAATCATAGAAGCATATTCCGTTACCCATCTAATTATATGACTCACCTGCAGTCACTCCTGTAAGGTTAATATTCTACTTTATACATTAGTGCTCTGACCCATTACTGAGTACAAATCTGCTTTGCCTAGATCACAGATAAGTCTCCAAACAGACTTCAGGAATTGTCTTTACATTATGTTTCACAGGTGGTGTTTGATCCAGTTCTTTTTCAAAAGAATGTGTCTGGAATGCCCTAATGGAGAAGGACTACAGCAAGATAAAAGAGAACTACTAAAAGCAAAAATCAGTAAGAGAGAAAACATTTGAAATATACCTTGCACAGTATTTTCAAAGATGTTTTTAGTGTTTTATGCTTTTCCCCCTTTCCACCTTTCAGTGGCATTCAGACAGACAGCCTGACAAAATTCTTGATGCAGCATCATGATTTGTGAAACAACTGTGATATCAATTATATTTCTGCACCATTTGCAGGGCAGAGTACTGCATACATTTGGTGTTGTTTAGAAAACCTATAAGAGAAAAAAACAATTATTCACTAGAATGTGACTGTAGGGGTGCAGTTATCATCACCCACTTGTAACTGCCTGCTGTACAGCTATGTACATTAACTTGTATTCTCACACCACCATGACAGGTGCAGCTCAGACTAACTAAGTTAAGAAAATGAAAAAAAAAATCATTCTTCACAAAATGAATAAACCATGCTTAATCCTCTGTTTGGATTGGGTTAAACTAGTCTTATTCTTTTATTCAGAGAAGTGCATGCCAAGGGCTGCTGGTACTTGCATGACCCAAAGCAGATCCATTTCAGCTTAAGACTTCAGAGTTTTGACTGATAAAAATTCACTTATGACAGACTTCTGTAACCTCGCTGTGGCTTACTGTTTTCACATTTCAGCAATATATACAACTCAGGCTATCCATGCTCCATAATGCTGCTGTGGGTATGGCATAATGGTTAAGGTCTTTGCCTTATAAACACAAGCTGCAGCATTTGATTCTTATCTTTGGTTACTGGCTAGGATTAAAATGGCAGTTACCCTAGTATTCAACTATGAGCCCATGATGTAACATAAACTAGCATACATATATTTATAGCATTGTCATTTGCCCAGTCTGGCTTTAATTGCCACCCTTCACCACAGATAAATTAAATCAACCTCTTTTAAATGTTGCCTCTGTAGCAACTGAAGATGAAAAAAAAGTACAGATTCAAAGGTTGAGGATGGAGCACAATTGTCAATATCACTTGTTACATTCATATTGAAAAATGTGCCTGCTCTGTAAAAAGGCATTTCTAAGATGTCAGGCATAAATCTTTTTGCATCTACAGCAAAGAAATAAAATGAAAACATTTCATTAATAGGAGATGTTTAGTTTCTCTGTGTGGGTGGATACATCAAACAAGAATACAATTGTTAATTGGGTTAAATTCAGTACAGCTAATAAAGCAACTTATTAAAATAAAACTTCAGTTAAAACAAGACTATCATGTTTATAGCATAGGAAAAAAAAGTTAAATATTTAATGCGTTAAGTGAATAATTTTCTCTCAATTTTATTATATATTAAATCAGACACAAATTACATAGCATAAAGAAACTGTCCTGAATTTAAGTGCTTAGTAATTTCTAATACACAGTGTAGGAAGACATAGGAAAATATGACATGGGAAATGTATTTATTTAAGTCAAGTCATGGCTCAGTTTCATGAAACACATAAAGTGACATGCAAATATCAGTACCTTAGAAATTTTTGCCTAATAACCCATTCTCTATCATTCCTGAAGTGAAAGAGATAGTAGAACATAGTTTTGTGTTTTACAGACGAAGACAACTAATTATCAGATTATCATTTTGGAGTAATATTTATGAGTTGTACTGTATTAGTCTGTAAGATATCAATAGACATTCCCCGGGATTCATGAAGCTTGCGCCAGGTGCATCATAGCGTAGGTGTTATAACGCCAAATATGGCTCCGAGCGATTCAGGTACGATCCAATTCCACGTGCACTACCGGCGTACGCCAGATCTGCACAGCCCCCGGCGTAGGTATGCAAATCACCCCATGTGCAGTGTTGCACCATGCAAATGAAGGCATATAGCGATTCATAAAGTGGTGCAGGCGTAGCGTAAGCCCACGGAAATGTAAACCAAAAAACACGGTTTACATTTTCCCAAACATAACATCGGAGCTATGGAAGAGGGCCAGACCCAGGTATCACAACGTGAACATATGCCAATGGCGAAATACACAGCCAATGGCATAAGAAAAGATGCATAACATGTAAATAACAACATTTAATGTCATGTCCACAGTAACGAACAGCAGAACTGCATGGCATGTGTGCGGAAGCCGTAACATAAAGAAATAATATAAAAATGTCATAAAATCGCAACGTAATAGAAAGCAGGTTTACAGCATAACACACAATGGTAGGCATGGAAAACCACAACCAAGGTGCAAGGGTTGCTAAGGGCTTGCGATAGTGTTCAGCGCAGTAACTATGAATTAGTAGTCAATGCCATGCAAATGAGGCAGATAATACTGAATCGCAAATGTCCCGCCGGAGGAAGGTTGTACCATACGGCACAGCGGTATAACACCGAGGAGTGGCTCAGAAGAGATACATGACATCAGCAGAGGGGTGTGCCACTGTAGCACTAAGCACATTGGAGCATTGCAAATCTGGCCTGTCCGTTGCTAAGCAAAGCTGCAGGATAGGGGTGGGGAGGAATCGTTTAGCTGAGAGCACACATGGTGGCCAAAAGCGCATGTGTACGAGGATGAAAAGGTGCCCGAAACCCAGTAATCGAACGCACGCGCCACAAACAATAGCAGAAACAGGAAGGTCAGGGGAAGAAAAGAAGGAAATGCGGAAGTAGGGAAATTGGAGTACTAATGAGCAATCAACACCAATCAACCCACGAAGGCCAATCGACGGCAGCTGACAATTCCACTTGCAGAAACCTGCAAAACAGGATAGGGGAGGCATGTGAATGCAAAGAAAGGAGGGGAGGTATTGGATTGCAAAGATAGGAGACCTGACACAGCAGAGCAAAGCAAACCAACAGCAGACCGGCAGTAGCACACATAACGCAAGATACGCCAGGTCCAGGAAAGTACAAATGAAAGTAGGCTGCAGGATGCACACCAGAAAATGGTAGGTGCAATGCACAGAAATGTAAAGGGAAGGTCAAGAGGTAATCCATGGCAGGCAAATGTAATTCAACACCAAAGGCACCACAATAGTAGTTCCAGCAGTAAAACACATAACATAACCTGTAGCTACGAACGTACATACACACCCTATGACATCATCGGTGTTTACAGCACAATAGTATAAAGTGTGTAAGCACCCAACACACACCTGTGTATTCCCAAACACCGCACCATAGGTGTAAACACACGGGGAACTTTTAAAATGTACATGTTGGGAGCTGCCATAGCTGTGATTCATCAGCATGTGTTAGAGACTGACGGTGTTGTGGAGGATGATGCCGACAACCACCGCAGGCCTCGGAGGAGAAGGAGAGTGTTCAGACCAAGGGTAACCTACCAGGGGCTACATGACCTGGAGATAGTAGAGCGTTACAGGGTGGACAAGGACATCTTACAGCAAATAGTGGAGCTGTGCCGGCCACGCCTGAGAACCAGAAACAACAGAGGGGAACCCATACCAGTGGACATGAAGGTATGTGTAAGCCTGCGAATACTGGCCACAGGTACCTTTCAAAGGCCAACTGGAGATATAATGGGTATCTCACAGGCATCAGCATCCAGGGTACTACACCAGTTCCTGGATGCCATGTTACCACATGCCAATGAGCAGATATACTTCCCCAGTACTCAGGAGGAGTTGGCCAGCAATATGCATCACTTCCACCGTGTGGCACAATACCCGGAGGTACTGGGTGCGATAGACTGCACGCACATACAAATCAAGTCACCACCCGGTGAGCAGGGTATGTGCTACATAAACCGCAAGGGATTCCACTCCATCAACTGCCAGGTCATGTGCAATGCCCAGGGCATTATCATGGATGTGTGTGCTGGCAGCCCTGGAAGCTACCATGACTCCCATATCTGGCATGCCTCACAGCTGTATCAGGTATTTGTCAGGGGGGAAATCCCACATGGCCATCTCGTGGGGGATGCTGGCTATGCACTGGAGCCATGGATGATGACTCCCATCAGAAATGCACACACACCCATGCAAGAACGCCATAATGAGGCACACGCACAAACCAGAATCATCATAAAGCGTGTGTTCGGGATGCTGAAATCATGGTTCCGGTGCTTGGATACATCTGGTGGAGCCTTGCAGTACTGTCCAGGCACGTGTGCCCACATCGTCATAGTATGTGCCATGCTACATAATATGATCCTGTGGAAGCAGCTGCAGCAGGGACAAAATGGTGAAGGCCCTCATAGCCCACCGCAATTGCCAAGGCCAGTACAGGCACAGAGGGATTCAGACCATGAACACACTGTGCCAGCCCCAGTAGGCAGACGGAGGTGTGCCCAATATGCCTACGTCTTGGCAAAGAGGGAATGTATAGCACATACACTGACCGTGTAGGCCCCTACGGACTGACACCTCTCCACCTGCACACACAGTAAAATGGGTGGCACACAAACATGACCACCTGTAAATTGTAATGTATAGGTGGCCCAATGTGTGACTCCTACATAGGCAGCCCTCAAACATTGTAAACACAACAGCCAGTGCAACACGGAATGCCAACACCTGAACAGTACATGAGTCTTACAGCATATGGTGGTGCTGTGTGCCTGTCATGTTCCCCGCCAGATATAGATATATATATATATATATATATATATATATATATATATATAAAAAAAAAAATATATATATATATATATATATATATATATATATATATATATATATATATATATATATATATATATATATATATATATATATATATATATATATATATATATATATATATATGTACACATATGCATATATATAATACAGATAGAAAGGGCAATACAGGGATATATGGTAATATAGATGGATTCAGCGATATCTGCAAATATGATAGATAGTTCAACGACATTCATAACATCTTGGAGGTACAAATAAATAGGATACCGCCAACCATGGAATGTGTAACATACCGACATGCGTAACCACGAGGCTGAAACACCGATAGAACACAGTACCGGAACAGTACATCCGCGAGTAATAGTATGATGATATGAAGGGACAGTTAGTCACCGCTGATGGTGTCGCAGTCCACGTAGGTACTGTGTTCAACTGTGTTTGTAAGTGCCGTAGTCTGTGTAAGTGTGCATTGAGGGTGCCGTGTGCGTTTCTGTGTGACTGTAATGTGTGTGTGTGTCCACAACATGTGTATGTTGGTGCCAAGTCAGAGGCAGACCAGTATGGTAGGTGTGGGTATAGCTAGCCGTAGGCATACGGTTACTACCTGTACCACAGTAGGAGGGACATCCCCACCCTGGGCAGGTGTGTCCTGACATAAAACAGTACAAAGGGCAAATGTCCGAGATGGTAGGACATAAATATGTCCCATATATAATGTAACAGTCGTATTTAATAGTTATGCCTGTATGTAAGAAACTTAAATGTTACATGCAATATGATAAGTATCCAAAGTCACAACAATAGGTATGTAGTGAGGATAAAAGTATGTGCTACCTGTGTACTGACCGTGGCTACGTGTTTGCCTGTAAACACTGCTTTGTGTCCCGTAAGTGTCCAACAATGACCATATGATAAGGTGGCAACCCATGGCAAACAGTCTCTTTTAACAACACAACCACAATGACTGCAAATATCTGGGACAGAAATACAAGGGATAGCTGTCACCTACACATATCCCCTGATATATCGCTGCAATTACGGAGGTATACAAGTAGCAAGCTCACCTGCAGACGATATAGAAACCAATTAACAATGGCCCAACGTACAATTCCATAACATAAGTCTACTAACTGTTAGCTCTCTAATCAGGGACGGAGCCCACACACATATATACGGATGATGTAGAAATGCAAGGCCCACAAACCGTATATGTTACATACAACCACCGACATCCCCCACACTAGAAATTAAAGCAATACAAACTGTAATAGCAGCACAGACATCCAGTCAGTCAATTACATCTGCAGAACCCTCAACATACCGTGTGAGAGACACAATTAAAGGTGACATGCAAAATTGCAGGCGTTGTATAATGGAACAAACAGCCATGTTACAGGTATTGATTGCAATACTCCGTTAACAGACGTCGGGATGACAGGTACATCCACATGTTGAACCAAATACTCTACTTGTCACACACAATCCAAGGGGGACATGAATCCAAACTATACTTGTCTCCATGCATAGCAGTTGCAGTTACTCATAATAAAACACAATACAGACCGTCTCCCCGAAGGTAGGGCAAATAGGCAACGCCCAAGTGGAGAATCCAATTATACCCCACTGTCGCCGCGTAATTGGTGAATGGAGTAGCTGCACAGCTGATATGCAAGTAATTAGTCACTCAGGAACACCAATTGGCAGGAAGAATCCACGTTTCAGGTATCGACGTATATAAGGATGACTTGCCAGACATTCAAACCATATGCTCATACCGAAAAACAGTTGAAACACTGTGAGAGAGATAGAAACGAAACACCATAACGACAACAAGGTATGTAGAACGCCCGATATGTAAGGTTATGTATAGCATGATCTGTATTAATTAGTATTACTGTATGTATAGCCTGGTTTGCATTAATTAAACGTGTCCGCAATGCATAAATTGGGGAAAGGTATTGATGTAGTGATGTCTTGCTGAGCATACTAACGCTTGTAGAATCTGTGCATCCAGCAGTGGGACACAAGGTACACAGCACAGACACCAGAAGGGATGCTACATGAGGCCATTAAACAGAACAATGCCATACAACCCGCCGTCAGTGGTAGGGTATGTCCAACAAGGACGTGCCATAGCAGTGGATAGTATATGTTGATATACTGTCACAGCACGCATGTGTATGGGTAAATAACGTTAATGACATATGTAAGGTGGTCCCGCTGAGCAAGTATGCTTTGCATTATGGGATACTATGTGAAATATGTGTAATGTATAGTATTATAGGTAGATATGACAGATATTCTACACAGCATAACAGGCGTATCATGCATACCACAGGTATCGTCTATTGGTATGTACAATAACAGGATACATATGGCCTGCAGGTATGGGACATAGTAATAGCATGATAGCTAATCTAAATGGAAGGGCTACCAAGTAACCATGCACAAAGGACATGTAATAGCTGCACAGGTGCATAGTGGGGTACTATGCAGTCTGTCAAGTCCATGTGTAAGCACAACTACAGTGTTCACACTAGTGGCACCTCTCCAGGGTAGTGTCCTGTGAAGAGCAGAGCCAGGTGTCACCTGCATCACTGCACAGTACAGCCACTGCAGTGATCCCAGGCCTACATGTGTCTCCCAACCACCAAGGGAGGTATCACATGAACAGTGCTACTGAGTGTCCCTGTGTGATGTACAGAGGACTTATGTTCCACAGCATGGTGAGTGTCCTGTTTGGGAATGTAACCCAGAAGCACATCCCACTCATTGTGGCGTGTGTGCACATATCCATGAGCATGTTGCTCACAGTGGCCTCTGCTTATGTTGCGTATGAGGAGTATATCCATCAATAATGTTGTGGACATGGGCCCTGTCTGATCAGCAGAGGTCACCCCTGAGTATGTAGTATGCAAATGTGTACAGATGTGGTGTCTGTAGTGCAGCCGCATATTTAAACTGTCGGAGCTCAGTAAACGGCATGGCGTGTTAATGTTGTGGCATGTAAAGCTGTAGCTGTTGTGTAAGGTACACCCTAAATGGGGTGGTGTACCCTTGAATGTGTGTAGATGTCTTGAGTTCAGAGGTACAATGGGTGCCTATGTACCAGTTACACACCCAGTACAGATAGGTGTGGCCACGTAGGAGGATATCCACGCCACAGTGGCAATACGGTAACCACAGGAGTGGGTGCGACATATGTGTGTACTGCAAACATGTACAATGTGATATGTATGTAGGGGACTACCATCCATGTTATAGTCAGTGGGTGAATGGTGTAATGCAAAGGTGATGTGCATGCACCTTGTGTCATGCAGCTTGATGCCATGATAGTCATATTATGTATCTGTCACAGTGACACCCGTATGGTTGGAGTCAGTATCAGCTGGTGGAGCAATCATGGCGCTTGGTATGTAGGGGTTCTAAAGCTAGGCAGGGAAAGTCCCCTGTGGCAGCCTGCTCCACAGGGAAGCATATACTTAACATGAGGGGCCCTATGACTGAGGACTGTGGTATGCCAAAGTACCTGACATGTAGAAGGTACTATGGTATGTTGGCCTCACTGTGTGTCCTGTCCATGAGCCACATAGCATAACATCCTGAGACACAGGGTACAATGTGCAGGTGGATGTGTATGTTGTCAATACCAGAATGGGGAATGGTGCTGAAAGGCAATGAGAGGACAATGTAGGATGTGTGGACTCCCGTACCATCAGCAACTGCCCTGGTAACTGTATGAAAGAAGTCCACCATGTGTAGGGGCCATGCTCTGGCCTTAACAAACCCAACCCAGGTGGCAGCAGAGGACGGGAGACCAACAATGTCTCTGAGAATGACATCCTTGACGATGTGCCCCATAGCCATGCAGAACAGTCCAGTCAGGTGTGTAGGACTATAGTCCCACTCGTGCAATGTGGTGCCACCTGTGTGTAGTGTGATAAATGCTGCTGTGTGCCATTCAGGGTCTACAATGTCTGAAACAAGGCTATTACTGAATATGGTGGCCTAGTGGGGAGACAAGTAATTCAGAGGTTGGTGGACATCACAGCCTGGGACATTGGAAGGTGACATGGGGCCAGTGTCCTAGGACACATATAGTGTAGGTCAGTACTGTGTAGGTGTGACCACAGGGACACCACGATGTTCATGTATGGATTGCGGCCCTGTAGTGAGTGAGAGGGTGTACTGTCAGCATTGAATCCATCCTCCAGCATGCTGCCAACAATACCTGGGTCTGCAATGTTCCTGAGTGACTGTTGTATGTGACAGCAGATGTGGGTGTTGCCATTGAATACTGACATACCACCATAATGCCTGGTGGTACACCCTGGAATGTGTGGCAGTCATGTTTACGTAGCTAGTCTTGGAGTATGTGATGAGGGACCCTGTGGCCCCACCACGGCTGACCAGTGAGCCACCCCACACATGGGAATGTACACCACTGTGCAAGAGCCTACACCTGTTGTTGTACATCATATGCCCATGGAACATGACCACCAGAGTGGCGTCTGTTATCTAGTATGTACCATCATGGCTCTGTGTGGAATAGCATGATCCATGCAGTTGTGTACATGCTAATTAAGTGCAGTGGGGTATGTGTCAGCATTTGTATGTGCATTGTCCATCTGCACGGGTGTCATGATATTAACAACCGCTGTCAGCAGACGTCTGTAGTAGGTCCATGTACTGTGTATGCTGTGATGGGTGTGTTTCCGGGATGTGGCTAACAAGGTAGATTAGCATATGTTCGGAATCCACCAATGTGGGGATAACCCCAGGTGTGTAACACCAGTCACATGGTGGTAGTGTTCATGCCAAGGGTAATGTAGGTCTTGGAGGTGGTGTGTATGTGTTGATCCAGCAGAGTGGAGGGTATGACTCATGGATGTGTTGGTACATGAGTGGCTATCCCAGTGAAGTGTGGGGTAGTGTCAGTCACACATCAGTATTAGCTGACGCCCACTGTCCACTATACCACCATAGAAGGTATGTTACCCGTGGGGTATGATGTTGACTCTGTCGCTTATTACAATGTGTATAGCGGTCCCGGACACAGTTAGTTGCACATGGAGCACCTCTGATGCATTGTGCTAAGCAACTTGCCAGGATGTGTGCAAAACATAGTGGGATATGGGAACCCCTCAGCTATGGTTGTGCCGGTCCAGGTATGTGCCTGGAAGGTATGGTCCGTCTATAACCTGTCATTGCAGGTGTGCTCTGCAGAGCCTACAGGCAGGTCCCAGACACTGCAGAGATGTTGGAGTGGTGCATTATAAGGTGTGCCTTGCCTGTGTGCGTCACAGGGGAAGATGCAAGCAATGTGTCACATGACCCCATGTCGCGCATGCCAGTTACCGCCCTGCCGGTGACAGTTATTGGAAACTGTGCAGGACAGGCAGTATAGCAGCAGCAAGAGCCTAGCATGTGAGCTGTACTCCCAGGGCCGACAGGTGCAAGTCATCTGTGCCACAGCATTGTGTTTGACCAGGACAGTCATAGCGGACAGATACCACATGCCTATGGAATGACAATAGGAGCATAGGCAACTGTTGAAGTGACACAGTCGGTCATTGTACAGTGGTATCGTGTCTGGACGAATGCAAAATGCTCCCCAGGGCTAGGCCCACACCCTCAGGGCTATAAGACTGGTGAGCTATTGCATGTCCCTGCACACATAGTCTGTCAAGTGGCATCACAGGGCAGTCACACTAACATGGCGAATGACAGACAAATCGAACCTGGTGAGGTGTGGCATGGGTGCATAGGTTATGTTGCAGAAGCAGTTACCCGATGGCAAGATGTAAGCGACTAACGCCTTGTGTAGCCTGCTGTGTGGAACTGCAGTGTGACACCCTACAGAGTCAGCTATGACTGGTGTGTTGTGAATGTTATAACACACTATTGGCTGTATGTGGTGGGCACACATGAGTCTGTGGGCTATAAGCTGCTGATGTGGTCTTCCATGATGGGGGCTACCTCTGGTGCCTACAGTGAGTATGGAGACATACTGCACAGGTTGTCCTCGTAGGTGTGGCCAGTGGTGTAGATTATGTGAGACTATGTGATGGGTGGGGTGTGTTGCGAATGTTACACATCCCCAAATGACTGTCAGGTGCAGTCAGGGTTGGCGACAGCATTACCCCCAGCCATAGCTGTCAGCCTCCTGTCCCCAAAATGAGAAACATTAGCCCTCATACAGTGTGACAAATGGGCGAAACGTGGAACACTTACAACTGGCTTACTAACAGCGTCAGCTAGGAAGGGCATATGATGGCTAAAATAGGCTGGTCTTACGTATAAAACAGATATTCCAATGAATTACTATGATTCTCATCTATCTAGCAATGGTTAGCAGGCAAACTATGTACAACAATGAATGTGTGACAGACCCTTCCAATGTGGAACCTTGAGGAACATGCACCTTTTAGAACCCCAAATGAGGTACGTTCCCCGTAATGAGGTACACCTGAGAGCTATGGGCCCAGCACGGCTGCAGACGTGCATCCTCCACAGGCTGTAGTGCCGTATGTTGGGAAGTGAGCATTGAATGAGTACATGAGACAATTGCTCTATTGCCACATGTACAACATATCCCTCATATAGACAGGCAGTAGCACTGGTACGTGACAGTTGGACATGCCTGCATATACAACCATGTCCCACAGGATATGTGCGTTACGTGTGTACAACAGCTGTTGTACCTTAAGCAAGCTGGGAAGTGTAGGACAGCCAGTGTACCTGTGGGAAATGGTGTGGAATGGGCGCTATAGTAATCATTAGCTCATGACATGCTCACATGTTCTGAACAAGTGCCTAGCATGACCATACAATACAGATAGGGTGTTGGATAATATCAACCCACAAGTGGTGATGACAGTCATTTAGGGTGGCACCGCACTATAACCCTGCTGAGTATGGTGTGCATGTCCATGAACCATTAGCACTGTAGATGTTAGCAGTACAGATGTACAAGATAGCACTGATATTTGATTACAAATACCTTTGCATGTCACAGGTGTGTTCCACCAGTGGCCTGTTGACAGATGCACAACTACAAAAGGTGCAAGAGTGACATGTGCACAGCACATCTGTGCCAGATACAGTAGAACAGGGTTAATGATTTGTACCCCACCCTCATTGTAGCCCATACCACACACACAAATGTTAGGCATCTGTGTATGTAAGGTTGTGAATGGCCATGACCTATCAGTTTAGCTGTGTCAGTGTTGTGAACAACATACAGAATGGGCTGTGTGTGTGAGGTGTGTGACATATGTGCACAGTCTGATGGATGATACCAGCAGTGTCACCGCTAGGTGAACATCCCTGTACCCATAAACTGCTACCTAGGCTGTAGTCAACATTATGGACACTGTGTAAGGGATGGTGCTGTACAGTGCACCCCCGACATGGTGATGTCTCCAGGCCCCTTAGATAGTCATCTGAGGTACCCATGTCATGTCAGGGTGCCATCCATGATCACGGAGATCAGTGGCCAGGCATATACAGCACTGTGGTGACCAATATTGGATCACATGCCACCTGTAAGGGGTAATGGCTATGCATGGATGTGCGTTAACAGCCTTATCAATCCACACCTCCGCTATGCAGCATGCCGTCTACCTTGCAGAAGGACATTTGCTACACCATGATGATGGACATGCTACATGTCCATATCCTGATCTATATGACATATGTCATGGACAGTCACCGTCCTAATACTAGGATCGCCACAGGCTGGACAGATCCCTGTGCCATATATGTGACATACTCCAGCCATACCATGCAACCCTGTCCATCAAAGCTGCAGATGTCATCCCAGTCATACATGGTGTGATGGCCGCATGGTAGATATACTATCAACTGACTGGATCAGTAATGTGGCACTGATGCAGCTTGCGGTGGCACAATGTTTGTCTGTAACAGCGTGGAAACCGTGCCCGCACATGCTATGGTTGATGACCATCCCTGTGAATGTCGTCTGACTATCCATTGTCCCATGTCTATCACATGTGTAATACAAGCAATCCGTGTCAGGATGTTGAACAGTTGTACAGTGCTGTGTAGATGTATATGGCAAAACACATGCATGTACAGGCGTCCATGCGTATGTGTGCATTGTCACTGCTCAAGTCCATTCCGGCTGTGACTGTGTTGATATGTGACATATACACAGCATCCAGGTCAACAGTAGTACCGTGGACACATCGAGGCATGTGCAGATAGGTAAGAACACAAGTGCAGGCAAATAGACATGCTGACAGCAAGACAGCATTTACATGGAGTATGAACACTGTAATGAGGTGACACACATATATGGTGATGATATCCAATGCATAATGGGTGTGACATGTGTGACACAAACATATCAGTCGTGTCAGTGTCATGGTGCTTTGCAAAGATAACTGTGCAGATGCAGTAGATGTCATAGAAATGTATGTGCAGCAGTATCTCTGTACATCTCTGAAACTGTGACCTGTCACCATCATTATGTTTTACAGATAATGCCCTGTACACGCCTCCCAGCATACACCCGCCAGGAGGATGATGTCCTCATCCCACAGCTCCATTACAACTATGACTTGTTGTTCAGCCATGTGCCACAGCATGCCCAGCAGCGGGATGACCTGTGGCAGGATCTACACAGGAGGGTGAACGATGTGGGTGGCCATAACCGCACCTACCAGCAGGTGCGAAGACACTGCATGGACCTGATACGACATGCAAAACAGCGTGCCACTGCAATTGCCAGGGAACAAGGTGGAACAGATGGTGGTCACCAACCCAGCCCCCACTCACACACACCGAGGAGTTACTGGCCAGTCTGGGGACACCCAGGGAACAGCATCCAGAAACAGTAGCTGCCATCGTGGAGGTGGGTGTCTCCCAACCAATGAGCCTGGAGTTGCCTGGTAAGTCAGTAATGAACATATGGCTATTATATCCCATGTAGTTGCATGTGTCACTGTACATAATGTAAAGTAACTACATATGCCAGGTATGTGGACACACATGCTGCATACTACAGTATGCTACGTTGTGTATGCACACATGTGCATACTATATGCTATTACACAGGTGAATGTGTGCACATGCACAGTGCAACCTGTGGCTGTCATACAGTCATGGATAATGTTCATACTGGTGTGTCACCCCTATACAGGTACCTCTGGCATGCCGCACAGACATGGGTCCGTTGCAGGTGAGACTGTCATCAGTATCAGGCATGTTTGAGTGTAGATCTATTTGCCATGTGGCCAGTTAACACGTGCACACATGATGTTTGTTCCAGTCATGATATGCAGGTCGCACCACCATGCATTCACACACGCCACCCATGTGCAATATATTCACACGTAATGATACACAGACTTGAAACCACAGTACTTGTCATTGCAACATGTGTGGTCAGCTGTGCATACAACGGTGGAGGTGTTCTACAATGGAGGCATATGTAGTATGCATTGGAACAACATGTGTGGTACGCACACAGCACCACACAGTGAGCTGTGATATGGGCAGCCCACAAGTGTCACCATTGTGTCATATGCCCCTTCTTCGGGTGCACACATTGTGATGTGCCACCTGACGTGTCCCAGACATGTAGTGTTCTGTCTGCAATATTGTCACACTATCACATGACCTATACCCCACATACCAAACATACAACCCGTTGTCTGCATAGACCTGTGGAATGTGACATATCTGACATGTATGGGTGTATGTCATATGGGACCACACAGACATGTGGAGAAGATGCCCAACACACACAATTGGCCACCACATGTGCACACATGGCCATGGGGGATGGCCAGAGACATGTAGCCACACAGTACATGGGATATGTATACACCCTGTTGCACATTGTCCACACATGGTCCAATTATAGCCTTAGTTTACTGATTATACAGTTGATGTGGTACAGTGGACAACCTAAAAGCCTGTGCACAGCTACTGGAGGTGTCACTGAAGTCTACCATATACGATCTGTCGAACATCACGACTGTGTTGCAGTTATGGCTATGCAATGTGTACATATTATACATTCTACAGCAACATACATGCCTCATGTTGCCATGCAATGGCACAGTGTTTGTACTTCACACTGTATAGCAATGTAGACGGCTCACACTACCCTCCCGTGCTCATGCACATTTGCTAAACATGCATTCTATCTGTAGGGCATACACACAACACTGCAATGTGAAGCCCATTATTTGCTGTACATGTGTCAGGACACCATTGTGTCAAACATGTATGCATGTTAATGCACATGTCAGCAAATTACATGTCAAGGTCACGTCAGCCATGTGTACTGTTATCCTGTTTTGGGCCACATGGTGTATCATGGGGATGCATGCATACTACCATGATTGTGTGAACTGCATGGCTACCGATATGACACCTGCTTGCTGTAGTGTGCACCCCAGGGAGGTATGCTTACTAACACTATTAATCTGACAAATCACATGCATGGTGTGTCTGTGTGTGTCTGTGTGTGTCTGTGTGTGTCTGTGTGTGTGTCTGTGTGTGTGTGGTTGTCTGTGTCTATTGTACTTTACAGTATTTCTTTGCATTCACAGGTGATGTAGGTGCGTTACCCTCCTGCGGTCCATCTGATGTTAGTGTCCCCACAGATACTAGCGGTGATGAACATATGCATGAGGAACATATGCACCATCCCAGCTATGTCCCCCTTTTCCCCGCACACAGTTCTGCTGCCAACACATACCGCATCACCAGTGGCCATAGAGGAAGGACAGTCAGCGTCTGTTGGCGTGGAACAGGAATGTGTGGTGGCTACAGAAGGTGTGTCTACACACCATGGTGTCAGTGTAATGACTGCAGATGTGCCACACAGGCATGTGGCCGGTGCTGCTCGTAGAAGGACCTCTGGCAGACATGCACCTGCAGGACAGAGCACAGCAGCTGGTGTCACCAGACGCATGTTCCAGACTGTAATGGCGGCACAGGCACGTGCTGAACGGCAGAACAAAGAAGGGCAGAGGCTGCAGAGGGCTGCTATCCATACCCTAAATGACAACATCCAGGCATTGGCAAATGCTCAACAGCAGATTGCTAATGTTCTGGATAGGCGACTAGGTGAAATGGTCGGAATCCTTGACCAAGGCATGGCAATCTGCGAGCGGGAGCTGTCTGAGCTGGAACACCTGGTAGGAGTGAGGCATAGGCCATGTGGACGTAGGCCAACAACACCACCTAGTGTAGGTTGATGTAAGCATGCCACCTCACATGCCCGCTCCCATAGTGCCGGTAGCAGTAGCAGTGCAGCTGCTGCTGCACTGTCAACACCAGGACATAGCAGGCCATGTGGTCGTGGCCCTGGACGGTCTCAGCGGGGACACATTTCCAGCAGACATATGTCGTCGGACAGTAGCCACTCTGTACCTCCACTTGGTAGTGCCCGTGCAACCCCAGGCAGGCACAGGTCACGTGGCCGTGGACGGACACAGTGAGCTCTACAACCTGCACTGTACAATCTGGGGCTGTCAATTATATCCCGTGTAGGCATCACAAATGGCAAAACTGTGTACACACATACATGCACACAGCAAACACAACTGTAGGGCTCCATAACATCCACATGCATTCTGCACAGACATGTCCAGTCAACTCACTGGCCCTTACACACACACATGATGTTATCCATTGGTGCAGCCTATGCCCCTGGCAAACATATCACCCTGTGCATATGATGAAGCCTGTGCCACATCCCTGTCATCCACACCATCGGTGCAGGGTTATGCACAAATATTCTGATGCACAGGGTGAACAGCATAGTGAGAGGAGTATGTAATACCTGTGTATGCATAGTGAGGGATGTGTATGTTGCAGTGGTTGTGTGTGAATACTGAGTTGTGTATGTGACATAGGTTGTGTACTGTCGACATGCACCAGTCACACCATGTAGTGCAGGTGCAGCATGCATTGTGATGTGTTCACGGTATGTGTCTCGGTTACATCTGTAGCACCATGTTGGTTGTGATACCCTGGTTCCCTCCTATGGTGTACTTGCATGTGCCTACAGGTAGCAGTGTTTGCAGTCCCCCACATGTAACTGTGGAGTACACACAGGCACGTCTGGCAATATCAGCATGCTACATGTACCTTCATCCTGACTGTTGGACACACAAACATGACACAGATGTCCGCACATGTACTGCACCTGATGCATATGGTCGGTGCCACAGGCTACACTGGACAGAGACGTGACATACATAGCAGGACACATTACAGGTATGGTGACATGGTGCAGGGGTTGTACACAGCGGCCTGGTCAATGATGATGTGAGGTGTCACTTGTTAGCTGGAGGCCACACTGTGCAGCAGTAGGACCCTGTAACAGTATGTGAACATGGCCGCAGTCATGTGGTGTACACCACTATAATGCACACCCCATAGTGTGCAGCTGGGGACTCTTGCCTTTGTGGTCATCACCCTCACAGTACTATGCACCCACACGACATGTCACAGAGAAGGGACATGCACAGGTAGCCAGTATGGCTGGTACCTATGGCATCAACAGGGTTGTGCAATGCATCACCATTACGGGTTAGTCAACACGTGGGGCCAGTGATAATTTCCCACCGTATATTAGCATACACACTCACACCAAGCACCAGACATACATACAGACACACACACACTGTGGTGACCACACATGTGTATACGGACAGCCGATGTGTGTGATGCACCTCACCGGTGAACGTCATGCTTCCCACACTGACGTATGTACAGTTCCCTACAATGGTGTACAGGGATGTGTAGCAACTGGGGCATATTCCCCGTGATATGTGGCATCCCTGGTCACACATTCGGACACACATGGCAGTGCTGGGAATGATACACCAGCCATATGATGACACGTTTGATGGACATGCAGCGGTATTGATTGCATTATGTGTACCAGCGCTATATCTGGCAAATGTGCTGCTATATACACATGAGAGGGTGTAGGTGTTACAGGTGCCATATGATATATAGTTGTTAACACCTGACCGCTGTGTATGCATTATGTCTGCACCATCACGTAACAGTGACATAGCGTACAGTTAGCACATGGCATGATAGGATTGTGTGTGACACAACTGTGAGCCACCCCCTGCACACATACATCTAGTCAGGTGGCTCACCACGTTATGTACACACATCCCTCCATACGTGCTGTTTGTATGTCACCGTATACAGATGTCAATGATGGGTCTGCATTGCGTCTGCATGTCGTAGGTAGGTGCAACTATGTTACGGACATCGGCCACTGCACATGCATGTTTGCTGCATGCACAGTACAGATGTCACATGTGTCTCCTGTTGCCATGTTTGTATGCATCGCTATTGTTGGACATGTGTGTTGACATACATAACACATGGACTGCGGTATGATATCACGGGTGTCACAGGCGACCAGTACAAGGGTATGTGTCCCGGTCAACACTGCTACCCCCTGTAGTGTGAGCATTCAACAGACATGGGCCCACATTCAATTCACATGTGTAGCACTGATTAGGCCAGTGTTATGCACGAGGTACATCAAAGGCCATGTATGTATGTGTTGTGTGTGCAGTCCATGCACACATCCACACAATCACATGTATGACATACCCAGATGTGTGTTCATTGGTGTACAGCAACAGTCAGGTGTCACAGCTGTGTAATGGTCATGGTATGTCTTGAGCTGACCTGTTCATGTATACTGGTATCATTGCAATGCATAACACCTGTTGGATCCCTGTTGGTATGTGTGTACTCTGCACAGCTGGTGTACACCGCTGTACAGCCCAGTGGTCATGTATCACATGGTGTTGTTGGACTGTAAGGCTGTGTAGTGCTGCACCAACGACATGGTGCTCACTTGACAGCTACAGTGTACACTGCAGTGTGTACGTGTGTGACCTGCACCTGTGACAGCTGTGATGGCAGCTGTGTATGTTCAGGTCACTGCATGTGTGACCGCCCTGTGCGTGAGGGCAGTTATACCTTACTGTGCCCTTCTGTGTGTACACTCCATCTGTATGCAAGATTGCCCTTTGCAACAGCTAAGTGTGTGAGCATGCCCAGTACGCTGTTGTGTAGATGGACGCACAGTACATTCCACACTGCGCCCCTCCATGATTAGACTCCATGTGCATGTAAGATGGCCCTTTGCAAATGCTAAGTGTGTGAGCATGCCCAGTATGCCGTTGTGTAGATGGACACACAGTACATTCCACACTGCGCCCTTCCGTGATTAGACTCCGTGTGCATGCAAGTTGGCCCTTTGCAACAGCTAAGTGTGTGAGCATGCCCAGTACGCTGTTGTGTAGATGGACGCACAGTACATTCCACACTGCGCCCCTCCGTGATTAGACTCCATGTGCATGCAAGATGGCCCTTTGCAAATGCTAAGTGTGTGAGCATGCCCAGTATGCCGTTGTGTAGATGGACACACAGTACATTCCACACTGCGCCCTTCCGTGATTAGACTTCGTGTGCATGCAAGTTGGCCCTTTGCAACAGCTAAGTGTGTGAGCATGCCCAGTACACCATTGTGTAGATGGACACACAGTACATTCCAAACAGACGTGTGATACTAAGCATGTGGGCATGGCCATTGACATCCTGTATAGCCATGGTGGTCATCCAGGCACCAGATGTCCAATTCCAATGTCACGATGGATGCCTACATTGAACACACTTGTTGCTCTCTCGAAGGGTGTACTGTCTGTGGCACATCCCGTATCTATTCAGTGTTGTTGTGCTCCGTAGATATTTAGTTGGCCCGTTGACAGCACTGGCGTGTTTGTGTACGTCTACCTTGGGACGGTAATATGCTTTCAGACCGCTCACTCTCTAAACATTCCCTATCGGCATCTTTGCCTTTGCAGATGATGTCACCCACCTAGAAGTATGCCTCTGGGAGTGCTGTTTTCAGTAATCTCGGTAGCGCGTTCTGTAAATGCGTAATGCTGTAGTGTGTTAGAGTAGGTAGGTGTGTGTTCAACTCCCGGCCCTTCCAAGTGTGTGTGTGTGTGTGTGTGTGTGTGTGTGTGTGTGTGTGTGTGTGTGTGTGTGTGTGTGTGTGTGTGTGTGTGTGTGTGTGTGTGTGTGTGTGTGTTTCCAGCTGCCTGGGGACACAGTAATGTTTTTGGATGCCTCACAACACATACATTCCCTATCGGCGTCTTTGCCTTTGCGGATGATGTCACCCACCTAGAAGTATGCCTCTGGGAGCGCTGTGTTCAGTAATCTTGGTAGCGCGTTCTGTAAATGCGTAATGCTGTAGTGTGTTAGAGTAGGTAGGTGTGTGTTCAACTCCCGGCCCTTCCAAGTGTGTGTGTGTGTGTGTGTGTGTTTCCAGCTGCCTGGGGACACAGTAATGCTTTTAGATGCCTCACAACACATACATTCCCTATCGGCATCTTTGCCTTTGCGGATGATGTCACCCACCTAGAAGTATGCCTCTGGGAGTGCTGTGTTCAGTAGTCTCGGTAGTGCGTTCTGTAAATGCATCATGCTGTTGTGTGATAGGGCACTTAGGTGTAAGTTTGATTCCCAGGCCTGCCAGATGTGTGTGTGTGTGTGTGTGTGTGTGTGTGTGTGTGTGTGTGTGTGTGTGTGTGTGTGTGTGTGTGCATGCTCCCGTCCACCTGGGGACTCAGGTTATGCTTTTAGATGCTTCGCAACACAGATGTATCCTGCTGACGTCTTTGTCTTTGCGGATGTTGACACGCACCTAGTAGAATGCCTGTGTGTCTGCTGTGTTTAGTAATCTCGTTAGCATGTTCTGTAAATGCGTCATGCTGTAGTGTGATAGGGTAGTCATGTGTAGGCTCGATTACCAGCCCTGCCACATGTGTGTGTGTGTGTGTGTGTGTGTGTGTGTGTGTGTGTGTGTGTGTGTGAGTGTGTGTATGTCTCTCTCTCTCTCTCTATATATATATATATATATATATATATATATATATATATGTATATATATATAAAATCTATTTTCTGTCCATAACTCTGCTCTTGCATGGACAGCTGACTGTTTCATGTATCGCATATTTGCATAGCTTTCACATACCAATGGGGTATGTTGCAACTCCCAACATTGTCCATGCAACGTCCGTGTTACGGGCGGTGTTACACGCCCTTACAGGCGTTTGCTGTATATCTTGGCAGACATCTATCCTTGCTGTACTCTCACTGTACTCATACACGCCGGAGGCTTCATGTATCATGGCCTAGTTTTGATGTGTGTATGTCTATTTGTGCTCTGTGCATGGCTCTGGGTATGTCTCACTATCATCATTTGTAAAGGTGACAGCCCTATAGTTTCTTCATGTAGACTGCTGTGTCATTTGACATGTCAGCACATACCTGCGGACAGTACTGCACGTCCTACTGCAGCGCATTTCATACCTTCTGCGTTATCTTGCAGTCAATTTTGCTGTTTCCTCACACATGGATCTGTTTCTGTTCATACCACTCCACCTCCTAGAGCATGTTGCTGGACAAGGCCTTATCTGATAGTGGGACACATAGGGGCAGTATTGACATGTTGCTCTTACAAACGTAGATAGTTGACACAATAATAGGTTTTGCATTAGTATGGCTTTTCTGTCGGATTTGGTGTCTTACTCACATGTTTGTCATTATTTCATGTCTTCAGTTATCATGAAAGTGCCAGAATGTTACTGTTGTTACGTGGAACACACCAAACATATGAGGCAGAACTCTGCACATTCTGCGTAAATCTGTACAGTTACGGAGTATGTGTCTGTAACAAAATATCAACTTTCTGACACCAATACACACACTGTATGGCGGCATCACAGGCCACATGCCATTACATTTATATTGCAGGACACACCCACCCAGACAGTTGTATTCCTCACACAGGCCAACAGCTGCTTATCCACACTAATTGGTCTATCATGTACCGTATGTGTGCGCCGGTATTTGCGCTTTCCGTCAGTGGCAGAGCTCACGTACATGTCTGGGGGACTGGACATTGTTACGGTGACACTGCATGACACCCTGAAGGACACATTACTTTTGTGTCTATTAACCTTCCACATTGACATTCACAGGGCATACGTTGTCATTCACATTTGTCGGAGTACATGCGTGTGTCTTGTACATGTTTTCTCATTTGTCCTGATGTCTTTCTTCTCACCTGTCCACCTAGTATCACTAGTTCTGTACATGTATTTTGGACAGATTACCTTCATACCCCTAACCTGTACACATTATGGGTAAACGCCCTGACGTTTGACCTTGTTACATTTGTCATAGTGATGTGCCTTTCTGGTAAATTGCTGGCAAGGCATTACGGACTGTGCGGTAGATAATAGTGACTGACATTTCCATTACATGATTAGTAACACTCATAACATCTGTATTCATGGGTACGCCAGTATTCTCACAACATTCTGACTTTGTCTGGGGTATATCTAATATAGTCCCTATTTGTATTTCATGTACTATGCCTTAGTGCAGCTCTGTTATTCTGACAGTTTGCCAGTTATGGGTACCATCTTGGTCGTACGCATGTCCATCCATGATAATCGCCTACATGACACTGATATAAGGCCCTACATATTGCCAAAATGGTTTTCGCAATATCCAGTGGATGGTTTGTCCCATTATTGAGAATATAGGCGTGTGCTATACCCACATCACTCCCACGGGGCGGGCCTACAAAATCCCTGCCAAACAACACCTAGGCCCATTTCTGCATACCCTCTACAGTACCCATTACACATGTTTAATGTGTGCGGTACTGAAGTGTGGAGACACTTATATGCACTCCCCACTCTCCGGATATCAGTTCGTATGTCATACATTCTATCGACACATGTGTCGTCACCCTTGCACCTGATACTGTTGCATGTACAGCTATTTCGTATTTGCTGCGGTCACTTGTTTTGCGTCAATGTCGGTTGACACTACATAAGATTCAATTTTTGGAGTCCTGCAATGGACACCTATCTGCATGTTTAAAGTGTAGAACTTGCTGGACTGTCACTTTCTGGCCAATGGTTTGGAATACTGCGGTTTATTCACCTTTCCTGCATGTCTGTTTGTCTACCCATATTAGATATAACGTCGCCTATTTATGTACATATGTCATATCTATGGGACATAAGTCTGTTGTGTATACATATATACATGTACAATCCTCATTTCATAATTTGCTTTGGTTTACGTCTGTGGATTATGTGTATACACATATATCTATATCCATACCATACCTTTCCACTGTACAGATTGTCGCAGAGTGTACAGCTGCTTGCCCCTTTATCTTCGCTGTGTTTTAAATAAACCTGTGTTTATCTGGCAATGTCGTGGCATTTCATTTGAGACTTACAGTGGGGATTTCTGGCAAGCAGTTCAGGTTATGACTGCATACCCTTCAGAGAATCCATGCTACTGACACACCCGTTATTCTATCCACTTTCTATGTTTGTTCTGGCACATATCTGGTGTTTGTCCCTATTTGTACCTGTAGTTTGCATGGCTTTGTCCGGTTTCATACTTTACGAGGTTAACAGGTTTGAGCCATGTATAACTAACATGGGGGAAACAGCATTCATTTACTATGCTGTGACTGGATCACACACGCACAGGCGCACTTGCATTTCCTTATTGTGGGTTACGCGCAGGCGCGCATACATATCCTTATTGTGGGTTACATATGTTTACTAAGTCTTTGTGCTTACATGGGCTTTATTACTTGTGACAGTACCAGTAATTATCTGTAATACGGTTAACAGATGTTTGCGAAACACACGTTCACCTTTACATATTTAACTGTCTTTACAGCACAGACGCATTCATTACACTTTCACATTATATGTGCTGTAGTCGTTGTTCAACCGGGACTGCATTCACATTGGCCGGATGCTGTAACCACTATACGTTTGGTGTTCTGACTCATTTATATGCATACCCATAGTACATAGCTACATTAACATATGCCTCACCGCTTCACTTACGTCACAGGCATCCATTCTCCTGCTGGGAAAAATGCGGTACTACATGTTACACATTCCCTATTCCCTACTGCTCTGAACCCATGCTGCATATTTCATCACTGCAGGGATATTCAGAACCCAAAGGCTTATAGTCCTGACACATACAGGTTTTTAATTGTCAGGGTGTTCATGTGGTGATCTGGGTTTAGGCTTGTCTGCCTGGTGAACGGAACTGCCCTGACCATGTTCAAATGTCAGACAAAGCACATGGACAGGGTTTGTCCATTTTAAACATTTAATCTTTGTTTACAGACACAGGTGTTTGGGCACCTGTCAGCAGCTTATGATGTTGGCAATACATAATATGGGTGGGGGCGGTTACGATACATAATCCACGGTGAGTGGTGTTCCCATTCACATTTGACTATTTCCTGTATTCATTCTTACGAGGGTTATTATTTTGCACATGACTTAACTATGAATTAACTACGGGTATGCAGTAGTACAGTCAACATATGTGATGGCTTGTTACAGTATATATGTACGGACCTCTGTAATACTGGGGACTACCCCACATCCTTCACAAAATTTCCTGCTTATGTACATACTATTATTCCGTGAACTTTCGAAGCTTGTGAGAGCAGTAATTACATCTGTCCCTATTTGTCCACCCATCCTTTTAGGCTTTGTCCAGGTTTTGTTGCTGTAATAGGTTGAGATGCAGTGTCGGTATGTGATTGAGTTGAATATATACTGTCGATAATTCAGTGGGGAGTAGGGTTACCACTTGTTCCTCTTTGTGAGGGGAGGTCCCACTTTGGACAGTTGTGTCCTGCGACGACACCTAAGACATGGCAAATGTCCTGTGATTTTAAGACAATAATATATTTCTTCATTTCTGTACTAGTTGCATGATACAGGTATTTTGCATCTGGTACACATAACTATTATTTGGGATAGCATAAGCTATTCAAATGCTATGGCATTAGCTTTTATCTTGGCATAAACATGTAATTCTGTACTTTGCACAGGCCGGGGGTATGTTTTATCCTGCAAATTCTCACATTTCTATAAGGGATGTCCCACCTTGGCTATCTGAACAGGTGGCAACCCTAGTGGGGTGACCTGCATGGTAGACAGCTGTTTCATCCTGCGTAGTATGAATTGCATGTCTGTGTAGAAACTGAACAGTACCGTGACTACACATACATGTTTTGTCCAGATGTGTACAGTAATGGACACCGTGGCATGTAAACAACTCTGAGGTTTCAACAGGTTACTTATCCCACGCGGGATGTACACACATTCTGCCATAACATTAACGCGCGGGCATTTGGATTTACGTACCTGTGATGGGATGTTTACAAACGTGGGATACATATTTGCAATCCGGACACTGCCTAGGACGATACTTCCTACTACATATGGGGAATACCCACTATGTGTAGGTGTATGGATGCGCAAGGCTGGTAGCTGGATTTGGTGGACATTCGGACATGAGTGCGGGTTATGTGCTATACAGGGGTTGTTGCATATTGCATTTGCATGCATGTGTTCTACTTTTGGATATCCCGGTTCCGCATATAGCATCCTTATGTGTATGTGACGGTTACGTCCCTGTTTATGTGTATAGCACATTTTAATATACATATGTTTGTGTGTGTTTGGTATACAATATGGACTGTCAGGTTTCTTTACGGTTGTTATATAGCCACAACTGCCCTGCTGTGTACTATCACTACCACTGTGGGACTGCTGGTGACCATACCCATTGGGCTAGACGTGTGTATTGGCGGCGAGCTGACATGATGCGCTTCACTTCCACTGGGTATAACTTCTGACAGTGCAGTACATTACGGACACACGATTTTAAATGTCATTTGTTCCATGGACGGAAACTCATATTATGTTGCGTGTATTTCTGTTTGGTTCTCCATTTTGTGTGGCCGGGAACTGTCTTGCATGCTTTGCATACGTTTCATTATCCACAGACACTGATAGGTGCGATTACTATTGCAGGCAGGCTATAATATTCAGCAGTTTAGGTTGCTCATCGCCAGCCGACATTGACACGCCTCCGGGCGCAGCTTAGTAACGCCCCATGCACTCGCGCACGAGTCCTATGCACGTGGATGTGGTAGCGGCGCACCTTCATTAATATGCATACGGCGCTACTACACCATTTATACGCCGCACGGCCGGTGCAGGCCTTACACCGGCCTTGCGCCGAGCTTCATGAATCCGGGAGATTATTTCTGCTACCTATTGTTGAAACACAAAAGTTTCATCTGGAGTTCAGCTGTACTGCTTCACACATACTAAGATTGTTTGGCTAGATACATTCATATACTCTGTTGTAATTACAGCTGACTGTAGTGTGTATATTCCCACTGAGCTTCTGTGCAGTCTGCGCAACATGGACATGTTTTGTGTATGATGCCACAAATAAGAGGAGAACTGGGTGTTTGTGTGTTTGTGCTTGTGTGCGCGCGCGAGCGCGCGCGCGCGTGCGTGTGTGTGTGTGTGTGTGTGTGTGTGTGTGTGTGTATGCATGTGTGCATGTGTGTGTGTGTGCATATGTATGAGTGTACACAAGATATAGATTTATTTATTTATGTTTGCTGACTGAGAATATTTCATTGGGAGGCCCAATTCATAGACAATGCGAGCAATCTAAGAACAATGAGAAAACAATCGCTTGCAGTTGGCTTTTAACTGTTAAAAAATACACAGGAGACTGTTTAACAAATATACATAACATAATCATAAATGTTTTGACATAAGAAATTAAAAAGTATACTTTTACATAGTACATGAAGTATATTTTCTAAAGCATATGTTGATACAAATTAGTAGTGAGTGTAGCAAGTGAAAATGAGTGATTATAGCTTAAGTCAGTTGAAAGGTCCAAAAGTCAGTATGGAAAGATGGTCATATGGCAAGGATTATATATGAATATGTAAGTAATAGAATAAAGCATTCATATGATGATGTCATTGCCTGCCCAATTTTTACTGACCTGAGAATTCAGATGAAATTTAATTATCCATATATCTTTGGTAGCTCGTTGTCTTGGGCAGCAACATATTTCAAAGATTACTACTTGAGATAGAAAACATAGAGACAGTACATTTATTAAAGGACATGCAAATATGAACAATCTGCAAGTGGGTTGCCTCAATCTCTGTGAAGATGTCCTCCAATTAATAACCCTTGAGAGAGACAGTCAGTGTGGGTAGAAGAGGAGGAGCAGAAGTGAGTCAGTTATTATATTCAGGGCAGACAAGATCATGCAGGAAAAAAGAAACAGAGAGAGAGAGAGAGAGAGAGAGAGAGATGAGTACAAAGACTATGCCCAGAAGCAAACATGGGCAATTTTATTATGTGTGTGTTTGGGTTTGATATGAACTGATTATGACCAGGTGAGTGGAGTTTACAATACTTTTCTTTTTTTTCTATTTGTGTCTTGCACCTTGGTGCTAGTTTGTAGCTCAAAAGGGTCTGTAGTTCAGCCCAATTACCTGGTTATAGTTTAATAGGTTCATAGATAAGTACTAGGCTATCTGCCTGAGGGCATCTATAAGCCTAGCCAGAATGTGTTGGCAATCGCCGCCCCCCCCAGCAGAGCCATTAGTCCCCTGTTCCACTGTCCAGAAGAGCCACTGCAGTGATCTCCGGGGTACATTTTTTGTTTCCCATCTACTCATCAAGGTTTCTCTTGAAGAGTGTAAGTGAGGGGCTCTGCCGAATGTAGATTGTAATCCTGTTCCAAAGCATGGGGAGTTTCTGGGACAGGAATCTATCACTCCAGCATGTCCTATTTATCGTTGTGGTGAGGTTTAGATCCCTAGAGCATGTGGCTCCTGGGGATTTGTTTTTTTCTTTTTAGGTGGAGCATGTCCATCAATTCTGGGTTGGACATGGCCTTGTATGTTAGGCAGAGATCACCTCTGAGTAAGCGGTATGCAACCGAGTACAGCTGGAGTTTCTTCAGTCGGGCTGCATAGGGCATCTGTTTGAGACCAGTAATCCTCTTGGTGAGGTACTTCTGTGGTCTTTCCAGCTGTTGCAGGTGTTTTATAAGGTACTTCCCAAATGGAGTGTTGTACTCTATGATGGGTCTGATGAGTGATGAGCAGAGGGGCACAATAACCTCTTTTGTTCTAGATGCAAACCCTTTTGTGATTAGGTGGGCCACATAGAAGGATTATCCTACCACCTTGGCAATATGATTATCAAAGGAGAGATTACTATCTACTTCTATCTACTTGGGTCCCCAGATCCCTTATTACATTTTCTGTATTTAGGAGACTACCACGTATGTGATAGTTTGCGGGTACTTTCTTTTTTCCAAAGGGGATGACTATGCACTTTTTGGCATTTAGCTTGAGACCATAATTTTTCACCAGGTATCCGTCTCAGTGAGAACCTTCTGGAGGATATCTCTATCAGCTGGGGAATCAATTATGGCCCCCAGTTTGCAGTCATCTGCGAATTTGGGCAGCCATAATCCTCCTGTGCTTGCCTGTACCTCTGAGAAGTATATACCGAACAGGAGGGGTCCCAGGACTGAGCCCTGGGGGATGCCACTTGTAACTGGTTTAGAGTCAGACCTAGAGCCTGCAACTCTCACCATGTGGGTTCTATCCATGAGTCAATTGGCACCCCATCTCATGATGTAGGGGTTTATGTTCAGGCTGGTGAGCTTGTCTATAATACCAGAATGGGGAATGGTGTCGAAAACCATTGTGAGGTCTAGGTAGGCTGTGTGGATGTCCTTTCTCTCCTCTAAAGCCTTGGTAACTGTTTCAAAAGAAGTCCACCAGGTTTAGGAGGCATGATCTCCCCTTAACAAAGCCAAACTGGGTAGGGTCCAATGTTTGGAGGTCCCCAATGTCTCTGTTAATGAGTTCCATGATGATGTACTCCATAGCCTTGCAGACCAGGCTAGTCAGGCTTATAGGGCCATAGTTCCCGGTGTCCGCTGTGGCTCCACCTTTGTGGAGCAGGTTAACTGTTGCTGTGCACCACTCTAGGGGTATGTAACCTGTAGAGAGGCTGAGTTTGAACAGTGTGTTTAGGTGAGGGGTTAGTTTATTTTGGAGCTTGTGTAAGACACAGCCTGGGACACCATCTGGTCCCACTGAAGCTGTGTTTTTGTCTTTGAATAGGGCTGTTTTAACCTGTGTGTAAGTGATTGCTGGGGCTCTACATTCTTCTATTATGGTTATTGGCCCTTTAGGGGGTGAGATGGGGGTGAATTTTAATGTAAACCTGTCTGCCAGAATGTTGACAATATCAGTCAGTTCAGTGTATTTTCTGCCATTCTGCACTAACTCAGAGCAGATCTGAGAGTTTCCACTTAGGTTCTTGACATAGCTGAAGAATGCTTTGTGGTTATCTTTGGAGTCTTTGGCAATTTTTCTTTTGAAGCTAGCCTTGGATGATTTTATGAGGGATTGTAGTTGCTTGCTGATACTGATCAGGGATGTCTTTCCTTCTTGGGATTTTACTCTTTTCTGTACTAGTTTCCTCCTTCTATTGTATAGCTTGTTTATGGCAGGGGTCTACCAAACTGGTTTCCTTTTCTTGGAGGAGTGAGTCTTGGTTTTGCTTGGGATAGCACGATCCATGCATTCTTGCAGGTGCTCATAGAGTGCCTTTGTAAGGGATTCAGCAGCTTGGACAGCGTTGTCCTTTAGCATGGAGGCTGTGAACCATTCCACCTCATTCTTGAGTAATGTGAAGTTTTCTTTTGAAAAGTTTTTCACAATGGTTTCCTTGATTGGGGGTGGGGACGGAATGTGGATATCCAGAGTGATTAGTCTATGGTCTGATCTAACCAGCGTGGGGTTGAACCCTGGTGTGAAACACCGGTCGCCCATGTTGGTGATGACCAGGTCCAATATGTTGTCACCTCTGGTGGGGGTGTTTTTTTTCAGTTGATCCAGGGCATTTGAGATTATAAATTCTAGGAAGCATTGGGCAAGGGAGTTAGTACTTGAGTAGTTCTCCCAGTTAATGTTTGGGTAATTGAAATCACCCAATATTATAGTGTTTGGTAGGACCTTCATATTTTCCAGTGTTTTCAGAAATGCAGAATGGGGGTCCTGGGTCATGGTGGGTGATCTGTAGCAAGCTACAATCTGAATTGCAGTTTTGCCCATGGTTAGTTGCACATGGATGATCTCTGAGGCATCATGCTGTGCCACTAACCTGGAGGTGCTGGCATCCTGGATGAATATGGATACACCCCACCTTTTGTGTTTCGGTCGGGGTTCTATGGCCGAAAAGTATAGCATGAGTTATAGCGTGGTAGTTCTGGAGCCTTAAACCAGGTTTCTGTTATTGCACAGATATCGATGTTCTCCATACTGAGGAGTGCCTCGAGTGCATGCATTTTGAGGTTTAGACTTCTTGCGTTGAGTAGCATTACCCTCAGTTTTTGGTTACTTGTGCTGTTTACAGTGGTGGGTTTGTCTTTCAAGCCTTGCCTAAAAAATGCACTATGGGGGCGGCAAAAGCCTTGGCCAGTATTTGAAAGCCTAAGGGTGACAGGGGCAAGCCATCGCTTGAGAAGCAACGTGACATGTTATGCATGTCATCCCAGGTGGACAGATACTGGATCCCCTTTGAATGACACAAGAAACTTAGCCAATTGTTGAAACTGATCATTTTTTCTTTATACTGTGGCATCATTCTTGGTGAGGGCAGGATGCTAGTCAGGGTCAGGGTCATACTGGCCTGGGCTATGTGATCAGAGAGCTTTCCATGTCTCTTTTCATGTAGTCCAGGGAGGTACATCTCAGATCATTCACACCAACATGGACAATGACAGAGTCATATTTGTGCTTGTTCTGGAGTGACCTGAGTGCTTGTGTTATGTGGCAGATCCTGGATCCTGACAGGCAGCTAACTGTAACCTTCTCCCTGCCAAGCCTAGTTAGTGGGACATCAGTGTGCCTGACTATAGAGTTGCCTAATACTAGTGTGTTGGGTATGTTATTTTGCTTTAAGGGCTGTGATCGTGTGGCACACTGATTATGTGAAGTATGTGTTTCACGGTTTGTGATGGGGTGTGGAGGTAGCTTGGATCTATGCTTTGGAGGTCTCTGTTGCTTTTGCAGATTTTATTTAGAGCTTATGAGTATGTTTTCTTGTATTTATATAACTGTGGTGGTGGTGCTGCAGTACTGTTGTCGCCTCACAGTTAGACGTTGCCCGTTCAATTCTCAGTTAGAGCGTCTTCTGTGTGGCGACATGTGTGAATGGGAGTTCCTTCATTGAAGGTTGTGTGTTAGGCCTGGCAAGCCAGTACATCAAAATCTACTGCCAATCATTAGCGGACCGGAGTTCCGCTGTGGCGACCCCTAACCGGGAAAAGCCGAAAGAAACAAGCAAACATGTGTGTTATTTGCCAGTGTTGGTTTAATAGGTCTATGTGAGACTGGTGGTGTGTTGCAAGTATTTCCCTTCTCCTCTTGACTGTCAGTTCCAATCTTGGGTTGAGAGAGCTTTGTCTCCAGTTTGGCTGTATAATTGCATCTCTCGCATATATTAGTGTTTGGTGGTAGGACAAGAGAGTTGTCTGTGTACATGAGGCAGTTGTAACATTGCCTCAAAATGCCCAGATTCACCAGTTGGACTGGAGAGTACACCTGAAACTGCCCTTTGGATATGCCTGAATAGGCAAAGTGAGCTGTTTTACTGATTGGCTGGCATGGACGAATAGAGAGCCTTGTCCTTCTGGACAGTATAGCGGGGTCTAGTGCTAGGGTTAATTAGTGCTTGCTATGAGTTTTGAGCAAGTGCTGGGCTGTGAAATGAATGGTTTGAGTGCTTAAGTTGAAAGTTTGTCTAGTTCCAAGGGAAAAATTGAAGAATAGACTTTGTGGAGCCGGGAATAGTTTAACCCTAGCAAACCGGCTCTGCCCGGTGTGCAAAACCATGCAAATGCGGTTTTTATAGCAGAGAAATGAAAGAGATAGAAATTAGCCCAAAATGGCCAATAAACTATTAACGTCTGGGCTGAAACCACTCCTGTAGGGACAGATAGGCTGCTCAAAGCTCCCCTCTCTCACAGGTGAACAGAGAAATTTCCTTCTATCCAAGTAAGGTATGGGCTAAACAGAAACTTGTAACACAGCCCTGAATTCAGGAATAACCTGAAAACTGGACTATACTAGTTCAGAAAGGTGGGAAACAAGTATATTTATTTCAGAAAATAAAGCAGATACAATAAAAAAAAAAAAACACTTTAATTGCACAGAAATGGCTATCGCACTTTAGTGTGTAGCCTACAACAGTTAAACAGATTATTTAAACACAAAAACTACTTAGTTCAAGTGCAGGCAGCAAATAATAAGTACAATATGTTGCAGAAACAAGCTTTTTAAATCACAGAAACGCTAAAAAATTGGTGTTTTAGGTGGAATTAGTTATAGACAGGAAGACAATTCAGAAAAATGATACTTGATCACTCCAAAGTCTCTCTGTCTCTCTGCTGCTGTAGAACTCTACAGGACACCTGGTAGGCACTTACTGAGCTGAATACAAGCACAAAAAGAATGCACAAATGCGTTTTTTATAGCAGGGAAATGAAAGAGATAGAAATTAGCCCAAAATGGCCAATAAACTACTATCTTCTGGGCTATAGCAAACCAGGCGCACAAATTTCAGAAAGAAACAGTTCAAATAACCAGGCACAATAAGCCTTTAATCAGAAATTCCCAGCTCAGAAGGGCAGAATCTAGCCTCTCCTCCCACAAGAGTGCAGACCACAAACCTTCTTAATGTAAAAAACTGGTCTGAAGCCCAAGTGCTTAAACCAGAACTAATGTGCTTTTAGAATAACAGACACTGAGCCATCAATCAGCAATTCCCAACTTAGAAGGATGTAAGCTACCTGTCCTGCCACAACAATACAGTCCACAAACCTTCTTAATGTAAATCAAAGTAAAATAAATGCATAAGTAAATAAATACATAAGTAAATAAATACATAAATGCATAAGTAAATACATCCATACATACATACATAAAAAGATATAAGGTATGATCTAGCTTGAGAGAAGCTGCAGTTTTAGTTGTTGGAAAATATTTTGCTTCTACAGAATGTCTAATTTAAGGTGAATTTTTAAAATTATATTGTATGTAAGGGGATTGTAATTAAGCTGATTGTCAAATATAATGCTATCAGCTTAGTTGCTTCAGCCTCTACAACTGCAATGATATTGATTAAGGTGATATGGACTAAATTACCCAACAGACTATGCATTCTTTTTATTTATTTTTTTTAGGTTAAGAAGAAAAATATATTAATTTTTGTCTAATGAGCAATTAGGGCCAGATCCATGCAATTTCACAATATCTTCAACATGCAAAAGTATGACTGAAGAAGCAGATGGAAGAAGCAGATAGAAGAAGCACTAAGTCGAATCAGGAATGGCAATAATGGCGTTATTTGCATGTAGGATGAATTTGGGATTACCAATGTTCAGCATAGCATTGTTCACAAAAATTATCAAGACAAGAAGAGAAAGCACTGAGCCTTTAGCGACACCAAGAGAAACAGGAAATTGTACAAATTTAACAGAATTCCAGTTCTCCTCTTCACACCATTTGATGTAGCAGAGGTCCAATTCACCATTTGTGACCTGCTCTCTAAATAGCTGTTGAATCATCTAAGTCTATATCCCCAAGAATCTGAATAGGTTTGCTATGTGAGACACCACTAAAATCTTTTCATAAGTCCACGAATTGTGTACCCACAAATTTCCCACCATGAATTTCATCTCAGATATATATTAAGCCAGGACATGAATGGCTCTCATCTTCTATCTCTGGATCTAAAACCATGCTATGTATGCTGTAATATTTTATTTATTTATTTGTTGGGAGGTACTCTATAAGTTGCTTAAGGATGCATTTTCCATAGCTTTAGAACATAGGAAAACAAATCAATTGCATGGCAGTTCATCAAGAAAGTAGAAAGGATAGCTTTATGTAGGAGAACCAGAAGGGACTGTTTCTGGTCAGTTATATTGCTGCACCAACCAACCTGAATATATATTGAATGAGCTTTTACATCTCACTCCCATACAGTCTCAGTGTTACCAACCCTAGCCAAAATTCTAGAACAAGATATATGCAGCCAACTGTCACTGTGCCTGCTGCAATATTACCTGCTGTCACAGAAGCAACATGGAGTCTAGGCAAAGAGAAGCACAGTGACCATTCTTTGGAATCCCACTGATGAAGTCCTGTTTTGTGTGGACAAATGACATCTGGCAGGTCTTTTCATTGATCTCACATGTGACTTTGATCTTGATTACTGTTCTATACTTTTCTCCCAATTGATTAAAAAAGATGTCAGCCCAAAAGTAACTAAATAGTTCATTGACTTTCTTTCTTGAGAACATTTAAGGATAAAGTTGGGCTCAGACACTTTCAAATATTTTCTGATCCAAGCAGAGGTCCCTCAAACTTCCATTTTGGAACAAGTGTTCTTTTGTATATTGATAAAAAACTTCCTTCTAATTTGCACAGCTTCTCCTTAATATTATACCATGATGACATAGTCATTTATAGCTCAAACTCCAGTCCCTCCATAATACAAAACAACTGAAAGAAGACATTCTGACATTCCTGGCTAACTACAAAAAAATTGTACTTAACACAAATAAAGCAAAACTCCATGATCTCTGGTGCATGCCAAATATTATCAAGAAAAGTCCAAAAAGTGAAAACATAACAGAGCAAAACAACATTTGGATAGAAACCTCTTCTATATCCAATTATCTAAGTATGTAGCTATACCAAGTCTTACATTTTCAGGTCCACATAGAGAAAAATTAGATATGTGGCTTCTATTCTGGTCAGAAAAGATGTCTGTCTTCCTATTCCTTCCAAAAGGGATGACACAGGCAAAGTTATGCTATTTGACCAGCTGTAATGTAGACTACCTCTAACTGCATCTGCTTCTGCGAAGACTACCATAACCCTACAATCACTCTCAAACAAAATCTGTCACTTTATAGCTAACTTCCCTATGCAAGAACATTACCACTTCTCCATTAAGAAACCAGAATGCTTCCCTGTAACTCAAGGAGCTAACCTCTTTCAAGGTCCCCTAACCATCAACCTTCTCCTTCAGGACACTCTTCCACCCTCTCCCCTAAACTATTTTTTGTCACCCAATCTACAGCAAAGGAAACACAAACAATAGTACAGCACAACTGTTAACCTTCACTGTGAAAAATAAGATCAGAATGCAGAAAAAATCCAAGAAGAATGAAACGCTTAATCCAAAACAACAATATAACACTTTAATCGCTTCACTTCACAAAGCTTTCAGGCTACTGTCCTTCAATAGTGTGTAACAAAGTACATTAAAATAAGGTCTTCTTTTATAATAAAATAAAAAAGCACATGGTACTAAAAAAAACATTAAAAAATATTTTTAAAAACGTTGAATGAATAATTAAATAATAAAATATAAACAAATGTTTTTATTCTAAGGTTGGATTTTACAAAATGAGTTGGCATATTTAGTTAGGGGGGGTGGGGAGCACAGCCCCCCACAGTGGAGGTGGGGGGATGAAGTCTCCCCCCACACACACTTTGTAGGGTTTGAAAGTTTGTTTTGTTTTTGCTTGGGAAGCAATTTTTTGCCGTGGGAAAATTTTTGCTAAAGTAACTGTTTGGTGATTAGTGTTTTCGCTGTATATTCGTTGATGAAAATGTATTCAATTAACATATTTTTCAAAAACATAATACAGACCCATATTTATTTGGTCATTGTATATCTTACTATGTAATGTATATTACAGTCTTTGTATGTTTTTAACAGTGTATGTCCTTTTAAAATTTTTTAACCAATTATGTATAATGATTAAGTTGTGTCGTGTTTTTTTTTATAGTAGTATAAAAAAGAGCTTATTTTAATGTATTCTGTTACACACTGAAGAAGATCAGTAGCCTAAAAGCTTTGTGAAGTTAAGTGAAGTGATTAAAGTGTTATATTATTATATTGGGTCAAGTATTTCTTTCAACTTTGATTTTTTTCTGCAACCCAATATTTAGCCTCAGTCACCAGTCCCTATAAAGATCAATTCAACATACACTGAGAGCAAAACATCACTACACTAACCACATATTCTCATTGCTAGATCCCATAATCTGACAGGAACTCCTCTCAGTTTAAGAGGTATCCCAACTTTTGTTAACTTCAAATCAGAATTCAAGGCATAGTTGGAGAAGCAGACCCAGTACAAATACCTAATCCAGGCCACATAAACTAACTGTGCTTCATATCCCTTGTATGTCTTCTTGGCAGCCTTAAACTTATATTCACTGGTGGCCACTAGCTGTGTGTATATAGCATTTATCTTAAAATGTCTCTGTATCTTTATTATCTCTGTATACTTATCCTTTATTTTCTTCGGTTATCACTATGTGCAATAACTTCTGCTTGTTAACTGCATATATAATGTATATCTATCAGGATGTACCTGTTATACATGCTTTACTGTCTTCTATGCTATGTAACTTGATTACTTGTGTTTGTGCAACCTGGACTGAGCCTGAAATTGGTCATTACTGATCAGTGCATTACCATAGTAAACAAACAAACATGTGAACAGACAAACAAACAAGAGCAAACAAAAGAAACTTATTTTTAAAAAGTCATACATATATGATTACAAGGAAATACTAAACATAACTAACATTCATTAAGAAAAATAATTCTTGAGTTCTTGACATGACAGCTCACTGATTGACAAATTTTTAGATTTCTTCACAGTGTGAAAACCGAGATTCCAGACTAAAAACACAATAAAACCTATTGCTTTTGTACTAATATGGTTTTTAACTAGTAAGAACACTGCCTGGATGTCAAAAAAATAAACTAAAACTAGAAGCTACAAGGGGAAGTTGGTAAAAAAACTAAATGTTTTGGTTGAGAATAATTTTGTTACTGATTAGTAGGAAACAGACACATTCATACCTTGATGAAGATATTGTGTTTAGCATCCTAGAAGAAAAACTAAACCAAATACATTCAGAAGTCCTCAAAATAAATGGAGCATTAGAAGAATATATAACTTCAAAATGATAAAAGGTTCGAAACCTAAAGGAAATGCTGAGTAAACATTCATATGAAATGAATGATTTGCAGAAGTTAGGGATCAGTATTAAAGGAATATGTGACAGAAAAAATAGGATTCCCAGAAGGAAATGTTTAAAAAAATAGTACAACTTGATAAGAGAGAGAAAGAGATTAAGAGAGGGTATCTGAGGTCCTTCATCATTTTAAAGTAAATTGGAGAGACATGACAGTATCTGTTATATCATGACACAGGTCAGCAAAAGGACTTGTGTTCCACAGCAAGTGCTATTAATTCCACATCAAGAGCTATTAATTAAGAGAATGCATTATCCAAATCTTGTCATTATGCAAAAAGCCAAGACCTATTCTGGTGAAGATACAAATATGGCAGGAGATGCTCCTAGGAAAAAAAATTAACATAGAATAAATGTGTTGAAAGCTGTTGATAATGGAATTTTCATTGAAAATGATTATTTGCTGTATTTCAGGCAAAAATAAGTAAATTGATGCAAGCAATCAAAGGAAGCCATGAGGTTTGACTGAGATTCAAGTTCTATATCCAGCAATTTTCAAAGTGTTTTTTTTCATGGTATGTTGATGTGCATAAAAGCAGTGCAGGCAGTAGAGGATATAAAATACTTGGTTAACAGAAGCAATCCTGCTAGCTGAACAGGATTCATCTTCTCAGCCTTCCTCCAGTAAACAGGTGCTGGGGGAGACTATGCCAGTGAAAACATTCCTATTGATCCAAAAAACAAAGTGGGAAAGATATGCACATGCTAAAAAAACTGACTAAACGGATGAGATAAAACTTCTATTTGAGTCAGACAAAGATGCTGTGAGAGGGTGAAGATCAAAAAGAAGATGGAAGATAATGTGAGGTTTTTTTAAATAAAGACCGGTAGAATCACTCTGTAAGTGATTAATTTCATTATATAATATTAAATTATTAGACTACTGAGGTACAGAAAGTAACCAAAGGATGTTTGAACTATGCTGATTGTGTTAAACTATTGATATTCCTGAAATTAGTCTCACTTTGTGATTTAACATGAAAATAAAAGGATGGAAGAGAAAAAGTGATTGTAAGTTGAGAGTTCTTAATGTCTAAATTTCTGACATAAATTGCATATTATCTATGTAAAACTATGATAAAGTATAGCAAAGTAAGCTGCTGCACCTAATGGAGTGGAAGGAGGGCTTTGAGTGCTTATTGTATAAATTAAGCAATGCATGTGAAAGAAAGTAATTATTTAAAAGCATACATTGTCGAGAGTAATATTACATACAGGATATGAAAAAATACAAAGTGATGTGGTAGCACAACTGCTAGGAGGGTGAGTCTGTTGCTATGGAGTTACTAGTACTAGTGGTAACATCTTTAACTGTTGGATCTAATCGCCACAACTGATGACAAAAATCAAACACTCTGCTTATGCTGTGCTGATGAAGTCATAACAAGGCCGAAATATGCATATCCACAGCTAATGGGTTTTGGCTTTATTGGCCTGAAATTGTCCATTAAAACAATGAAACAAGTCATGGGCATTCAGAATTGCCAATTAGCTGAAACACCTGATGTTCATAAGGATCATTTGCATATATCCCATGTGCCTCTGATACAAGAGGTCTGGGAGGTCACTCAGTGGAAGTTCTAGTTTTGCTAGAGTTTTCATTTTGTTTTTACTGATTGGTTTTTCAGTGATCTTCTCACTTATTGTTATAGTAATATTTATAGAAAAAATGCCTTTGTTGACAATTACCTACACAGTAATAGTCAGCAACCTTACTTTATGAAATATAAACATGTAATGAGACAATTTATCAGCCTTAGTAGGTTAGTAAATAATGGCAGTGGGTTTAAGATTGAAATTCTTTTTCAAAAAAAGAAAAATGTTTGTGAATCAATGTTACACTGTCTAAAAGGTTGACAGTATTTTTTTCAGAAATGTAGGGACTTAGGGATAATAAATTTCAACGTACTCTTAAAAGTGTTTTTATTCCTAAAGTTAAAAACTCGAAAATCAGACATTTAATAGAGATTTCCGCTTTCCATTAGCTTAGATTCTATTATTATGAGGAACATTAACATAACTGGAAAGTAATTTGTGGTAGCAGCAACTTGATTGATATTGCTGGCAGTTTGCCTCAATTTACACATAAAAAAATTAGAACATTGAAGATTGTTTTAGAAAAAAGAACCTGTCATGATTATTTTTCTGATGTTTGACCTTTAGGCAGATATTCATGTATGAACTGTAAATTATGTTATTTTATTCATGCAGGGCACAGTGTTATTCTAAAGGATCTAGGTGAAGAGATTTACAGTTATACTAGATTTAACTGTAACATTAAATTTGTTGTGTATTTGGTTAGTTGTTCCATATGCAAGAGAGTCTACATGGGTGAAACCTCAAGGAAATTCTCATGTTAATCAGGGATCACATGTTAGGCCTGAAGAAAAATGATGTTTTGAATGCTTTAGCTAAACACTCACTGATTTGTAATGACTTTAAGAAAATGTTTTTTTTCATTGACTTTGTTAAAGTGGTTCCTTTTGCTGGTGACTGTAATACTTTGAAACCAAAGAAACTGAGTGACATATACATTTATGAAGTCACCAGAATTAAATGAAAGCATCAATATTAAATGTTTTTTTGAAATTACGTAAATTATAATTTTTTTTTATTTTATTGATTACATTTTTATTGTTTTTTATTCAATTTTATACCATTTTATCCAAGTTGTCACATGACATATTTTGTCATTTTCAGTGTCTGATTTAAAAGATTTAGACAGTATTGTCATTTATTCCAAATAAGTTCTTTTGCACTAAAGAAAAAACACACTTAGTTTTGTGTTGGTCAGTCTCCCGTTATTTGAAAGTGTTTTTCTTTGAGTTAAATACATTTAGTTTGAGTGTAATTCATTTTGTTTTGAAACTGGAGAATATGTCATATAACCTGAGTCTTTCATTCTGGAGTACTTTCTTTTTTTCAGAGACTTTGATTGCTACTGTTACCACTTGCACAGGCACTCTAGCTCCTGAGTGACTAATGCCATTTTTGTCGTGTAGGACATTGCATGGGATAAATTGCTTTATGACTTGCATTCAGGGATAGACTGTAATAATTTCATTTACAAATCTGTTCTTCAAAAAGGAAAAAAAAAAAGCAGCAGCAGAGAATGTCCATTAACTAGTAGGAGAGTTTAATACTTTTACAATAGCTTTCCTCCATAAACACATAAATAAGTTAAGGCATGGACATACATTAACAGAAAGCAAACCATAGTAACATTCTTCTCCATTTACATACACCATACATCATGCAATGTTTTTTTCTTTATAACAGCTGCTTTCAGCGCATTATATAAATTGCTGAGTTCTTGTATTCCCTTAAACCCTGCTCCTCCTCCTAAACATTATTCTGCATGTGTTGTTACCCACGTTCTATTTATTTATATGTAATTTGCTCTTTCCCTTTTCTAAAGATCTCTCTTGCAGTTATTTTATCTCTTTTTCAGTATTCAGTAATTCAAATACAGTTAGTTTGGGTTTGATTTCCATTTTCCAATAATTGATTTTGTTGACAGCCAACAGAATTAAACTTAATAGGTTCTTACTAGACAATTTAGATCATGTGTCTTATTTCAAAAAAATAATTTAATTAGTTACAGCCATTTGTGCAACCAATATTTCTAATAGAGTACTCTGCAGGGAATTTTTAAAATCTGATAACAAAGTACACTCCTAAAAAACATGCTCCCAGTTATTTCTTTCTTCTCCATCACTCCTCAACCTATTTGTTATCTTATTGAGGAAATATTCTTTGAAGTGTGCTTGGGGTATAAAAAACAGTGCAAACATGTTCTGGCAAAAATCCTAAAGCTTCTGGACTTTGTTGTATATTTGGGTAACATACATATGTCTTGCCGGTGTTCCCTTTTAAATTGCTTTTCCAGTCTCTCTTGCCAATCCTTTACAACCTTCCCTGATTGATTCTTATAGTTATCATGCACTATTTTTACATACCCTACTAATTATTATTTTCTTAACAGCATCTTCTCTTCCAGATCAGGTCTTCAGCATATGACTGCCATATCTCTTTCTGTTTGCCCTTACCCTGATAGCAGTCCTTAGTATGGAAGGCAGACTCTAACCTACAGTCCAAACTCCTTCTTGGCCACATCACATTTTTTTTACCTTCTGATCTCAAGTTATTTGCTCCCAGTACCTCAGTTCCTTTCCCAGCTTTCTCCAATAAATTCCAGCCCCCTTTTGCCTATTTTCTGTAGCTTTACTTACAGTCATCACTGTTGGTAAAATCTCCTTTCTCTATTTCCACATTGGCATAGTTCATAGAATACTTTCTACAACTTTATGAATAAAATATTCTATATGGTTATTATTCTCCTTAAGGATCTGCATCCAAAATACTCAATCTCTCCTTATCTTTTGACCCCCCTACTTCATTATCATTGCATTCCACTTTGAATTGAAATCTTCTGCTTGTGTTATGTGTATGAGCCTTAACTGTATGTCTGTAAAATATCCGTTCAAATCAGGTAATCCTATGAGAAGCATCAACACATCCCATATAACTCTTGCACTCTTTCTCTAGCAGATAAATTCCTACAATTCTGTTAGTGAATCTACAAGATCTTCTGCATGAGTATAGGTCTGAAGTCACATTTTACCTCCTCAAGGGTGGGCTTAATCACAATTACTTATAACATATATGCCATGGAGCAGGACTGGTATGACATTGAACAACAGACTAAAGACCTATAGAATTCATAAAATTTGATTTATAGTGACATAATATGTCTTCAGACAGGTCTACTTTAATTAACCAAAAGCTGATTCCAATGAATGCAAATCCATCGACACATATACATCGAACCGCGAAATGAGCGAACTCACAAAACCGCGAAACTCAAAATACCGATTTCTCATACTCGGCCATCCCCACCTCCCGAAACACACTACCCACCCAAACAAAATAAATAAACCACAAACATACACCAACCAAAACCCTACTTCTAACCCTACACTAAACCCCACATACACCACTATCTATGCACTCTCCTTAACCCCCCCCCTAACCTTAAGGTCCGTAACTACCGCACACTTACCCTACGGAGCTATACCCAAACAAAATAAATAAACCACACACATACACTAACCAAACCCCTACCTCAAACCCTACACTAAACATTAAATACATTACCCATATTACATTACCTATCTATGCACTTACCTTAACCCACACCCTAATGTCCGTAACTATCGCACACTTACCTTACAGATCTGTAGCTCAGGCGGGTCAACCAAAACACTTCCACATTTCGAATTTTATGGTAATTTCGTGATTTTGTGAGTTTGCTTATTTCGCGGTTCGATGCATTTGTGTCGATGGATTCACATTCGCTGGAATCAATTTAGGTTAAATAAAATAGAACCCTTCAGACTTATCTCACTGTGTTACCCTGGTAATCTGTGCACAGAGTACAAGTGCAAATTACTCATCTTCACAGTCATAAGGAATTCATAGCCACAATATCACTGGGGTACTGGTTGATATCCACAGGATAATCTATGGAACTTTATCCGTATATAATCCGATGTTGAGTTTGCAGTGCAATGACCCCCTTCTCTGTTACTATGTTGTACAGCATAAACAGCTGAGAAAGACATCAATGGTATAAGAAAAAAAAAAGTGATAAAAAAAAAAAACCTTTAGCACCAGAACCCCTCATCACCTCATAGTAATGACCCTAGCTCCAAGGAAGGTCTGTTTAGTAAAGTCTATTTATTAGGTTTTTCCTGGTGGACTATGCTGTGTTATAGTACTATACAGGGACGCTTAGTGAAACAGCTGTTTGGCAGAAGATGATGTTAGAGGTGACCTGGATGCATGAACACATATTAAATTACTGTATATTCTATGCTGCTGTATGCACTTTACAAAAAGAGGTGTGCTCTGTGCCCCCTCATTTAAGGATCACAGTACATTTCTTTGAATCACAATCCTGACAGGCAGCATGCTAAATAAAGTGTTCTGACTGCTTATGTCTCCGTGTACTATGTATATGAGTAAAAAGGTCTCATACTAATGTTTAACAGACAGACTGGCAGTGAGTTTACATAGATTTAAGAAGCAACAGAGAACTGCTTTATTAGATTTATCTTCAGTAGCAAATATAAGAACATAATCTGGTACAGCTGTTGGAGCTTTATTATAGAACAGTATCCAAAAGAAATAACAGAACAGTTAAGTTATAGTTCCAGCTTATTAACAAAAATAAATGGCATGTGAAGCAATTCTGTTTTCCCTTAAAGCTTCTATCCAGTTAAAATAGAAACTTAAGACAGCTGAATACAGAAAAAGAAGCGGTATGCTCAGTAATATTTTGAATTTAATGAACAGTACATATGATTCAAAAGTCAAACAAATTATGATTATTAAACATTATTATGGATTAGAGCTGTAGAATGAAACAGTATCTCATCTATATGTGGTTATGCATGCACTCCTACTATTGCTTGTTGGAAAGATAAAAGATGAAGCGCTACAAATAATTTACTTATTGCATATGTCAGACTTATTAGTATTTTCACTCAGTGCTATAGGCTAGTGTAATTACACTGCATTATTGCAAATGTAGAGAATAGTGGCTGAAAAATATAGGGTATGTATCCTTAAATGCCATAAGCTAGCTGCAGGGATTGAGAAAATATGTGGTGCACTTGTTTCTATACACTTTAGCCGAATGAATGACATCATGGAATTTATACCACTCACTCAGCATGTCTCGCTTATTTACTCACCATTCAGTCACCACATACCAAAAGAAGCAATGACCACTAGGGCTACACAGATAGCTCTGATTCTGTACAATATTTCTCCATAAACACCAACATAATGCAAGGATAAATTACATAAACAGAATAGGGACATAAAATGTGGCACAGACATGTGTTACAATGAAACACAAACATACCTATCATTCCCTTTCAGCAAGACCAAAGGCATACATAATGGGGGGACAATGGCCCATAAAATATGTACAGATATGTAATATTGCACTTCCACACCGAGAAAGTTGATAACATAAATTGGTTGTACATTAGCATCAAATGTCTGAATAACATATTCATACACCTGACTCCAAAAAGGAATGGATCAAAACATTAATAGGTAGTGCCACAGAGTCAGCTAAGTAGCACCTGTATTTTATGCAACCAATAGTAACTGTTACAGTTTTGTAAGAATTTCCCGTTCTACTCACCCACGCTTGCTCCCTATATCACCATTGTCCTATCTTCCCCAATTTTTTTTCTAAAGCATTATTGCATGGTGGTGCACATTGCGCACCATCATTAAGCAATGGTGAATGACACCTGTATATAAATGTATGTCAATGTAACATGGACACATGTAAAAGTACTACATACACCTGTATTAGTACCCAGTACAATCTGGCCCAGACAACAAGGACTATATCAATACATTAACACGTGCTGCCACAGAGTCAGTCTGCAGTACATGCATTTCATGCAGTCATTCCTAACTGTCACAGTTTATCAGGGAATTCCTATTGTTCTTCTCTCTGCTTGCTCTCCATGTTATCACTGTTCTATGTTTCCCATTTGTATCCTTTAAAGCATTATTGCACTATGGTGCGCAAAGCACACCAATGGACAGTAACACTGACATAACATCAGTTAAACAAAATAGATACAGCTGCATTTGATCCCAGTACCATCTGGCCCCAGAAAGGAATTTATCACTGCATTAAGTGTATTAATACATACTGCCACAGAGTCAGATAAGAAGCAGTTGTATGCAACAGTAGTTAAGTCTCTCAGTTGCTATTCACTCTCTAAAATACACCTCCTACTCATCTGAGTCTGTGGAACCACATATTACTGCATTGATAAATTCCTTTTTGGGTCCAGATGGTACTGGGTTCTAATACAAGTGAATGTAACACTCAAATGTGTTTATGTTTGCTCTGCTTAAAATCGAGCAAACATAGTGCTTGAAGGTGCACAATGCCGAGCACAGTGTTTGCATGATGCTAAGCATCACACAACACATTCAAACTGTGTGCACAATTCCAGTAAACACAATGACTGCAGTTGGTAGGAAAACATCATTCTACATTGGTCTTGATCCATGGTAGGCATGGTAAGCATGCATGGAGAGGGAGTGAGATTTCATGCTCAAAGATGTGGTGTCCAGGAGTCCAAAGTGTTTGTTGGACTCCTAGTTAAGGAATACTACATGCCCAGGCTATTGCAGAGGGGCTATTCTGGATCAAAGAACAAGTAAGAAACATGGGATAATCTTGCCCGGATTGTGACCAGTGCTACAAGTATCCTCCACATTGGTGAACAATATAAATGCCATTGCAACAACCTATGGAAGAGGAACAGGGATACCCTCAACTATTGGATCGAGGAATGTAGGACTGAGGGTACCCCACAGATGTATAAATATCAATTACCGAGGCTAATTGTAGGAGGTAAAAGTTGATTATAGTCAGGACTGGTATTCATAATGGTATTATGTTCTGTTCTGTTTTTCCACAGCTGCCACAGAGACAGAACTGAATGTGAGAACCCATGCTACTTGATCCCAGATGAGAAAAGCATGTGGTATGTATGCATCAGAACAGTACTGTTATTGTAGCATTAAAAGTGAAAGACAGCTTTTATTAGTATTTTATACAGTTGTACCAAAGGGAACATGCATATCTCAACTGTAAAAACAAGTATTCATGCATTAGTCTGTAGGACAAAGCAACAGTTCCATATTCTAAAATAAAAGTGCACATGCATATCTCAACTGTAAAAGGAAACTCTGCAAGCATTAGTGTGTAGGGCAAAACAACAGTACAGTATTAGAGAGTAGGCAGAGGCTGTGGGTTCAAAAAACACACATCCCAACTTTACAGTACTGTTAAATTTCCATCAGTATTTCAATGTAACCTCAGGCCTCTATAATAGTAGCACAAATGGCCTGATATAATCTGTAATTAGTATAATTGGAACATGTGTATGTGTAATATATGCACATATAGAAAGATTGCTTGCTGCAGTCTGCAGTATAATGTGCATCTGTTATGAGGTGGGTAGTTTTAACAGTAAAAAAAAAAGTTATTTGTTAGGAGTTGGTAGTCTTAACAGTAAAGGTAACAGAGTAGAGTCAATTAATTGGATCAATGCAGTGTACGTCACAAATGAAGTTACTAATGTTATCCTTTTTTTGTCTCTGACCCCAGCCCTTACCGTCTCTTTTTTTATTTTTCTCTCAACAGCAAAGCAGGGTAGGTCTGGCCCACAGGATCCTCCTGCCCTTACTCCACCGGCTATGGCACCAAGGCCCAGCACATCTGGGACACAAACTGGCAGCACCCCCTCTGCTGTACCTGCACTACCTGAACCCTCAGGTAGTTCTGCCCTGCAGGATAGGCTAGTGATTCCCTCCGGGAACAGTGGCAGAGGTGGTGATTTTTTCACCTGTGACAGATTGCCAGGGTTGGTGCATAGGATTGTGCACTGCACTGTTGGTGCACACCTATGCCGGATGCAGCACCTGCTCTCCATCATTGTACAGAATACCAGGAGCAGGCAGGCATTGCAGCCATCAGTGCATTGAGTTAACAGTGATGACAGACCAGTGGGTGTGGACTCAATTCTCACTGTCACCCAGCTTGACGACCATGGGTTCTCAGTGTCCCCACCCTCACCCCAACCGTGGTGTTCATCAACCTCTTGTGTTCTTCACCATCCCATCCACCTACCAAACCCACCTGACCCAGACATACCTATGTCCCTTTCCCAACATTCCTCTCTCTCTCAAAAAATATTCATCCCATACATAGTTCTCCATTTCATGCAAATGTCTTCTTGACACACTTGATTCTTTATAATTGGCTATACAACTTTATTGTGTTATGGTCACCCCTCTCTCTGGAGTTGACAGTTAAAATTCACATATGTTCATTTTTTACTGTTGAAGAAATGGATAGCTATGATTCTTTCCTACCTTCCAACAGTGCATTCCTGCCCTGCTTTCACTTTGTTTTCCCCCTGCTTGTTCCCCATTTTCACCACTTTCCTATCATCCCCATTTGCATCTTAATGAAACAGAACTTGTGAATTGTGCACTGCTTATGTGCATTTTCACCCTTCACAGACCTACATGTACACCTCTGTAATTCTAACATGACGCACCCACCGATGTTATCATTCACTGTTGCCAATCATTGAAAAGAAACAGTGAGGGAGTGCCGACACAATGTGAACATCCCTACATGGTTCCAATTTATTGGGGTTCAGCAATTTGAAGGAGTTCAGACCTCATTTGCATCTTCACCATGCTGACAGCTCTGAATCTACATGGTTGGCAACCATGTAGCCAGGGAAACTGAAGGGGAGCCAAATGTTGAACAGACAAGGGAGGGTATTACTTTGCTGTATAAATACACAGAAGAGGACTGTTTTTGAGATATTATGCCTGTATTTCATCAGCTACATATTGCATATGCTTACAGACCACTATGAATAGACCATTTTGTGGGTTTACGCTTTTAGCTGTCTGCATTATTTACAAGGGTAGTGTTCATTTGGGGGTGCCTGAGTGAAGCTGCATTTATGTCATGGCACATAAAAAGGTAATGTTGCTATTGTTTCTCTCCTTTTGTTACATTCACCCTGTATAGAACTGTCACATGTTAAGGTCAGTTCTGTCAAAATCTAACAACATTTACTTGCTCTTCTGTCCATGTATATTCCTTTCTGTGGCTGTATTTGAAAACTTTTCAAATACACGGGGATCCCCAGCATGGAGTCTACATGGTTGCTTTAGAGCTTGATGAATCTCTCCACTGTGTTAGTTTGCTTGATTAGCATACAGTTCAGCTTCTTATGCTGTAATTAGCATGTTGCAGTATTTACCTTGTTTGCACATGAGCATGTCCTGCTACATGAAGTTTACTGAATCTAAAAGTATTTGTGGCCATGTGTGCATCATGCCGCAGTATACATACAGTGAAAAATGATTGTGTAGGCTTTATTGAATCCCCATTAGTGTTAACACTAATGTTAATGAATCTCCATTAATGTTAACACAGTACTAAACCAGCACTGTCAAAAATTATACATAAATACACAAAATCATACTCGGAAGCTCTAAATAAAAACCTGCAAAAGCATCAGAGACCTCGAAAGCAGACACCCAAACAACCTGCTCCTCCCATCACAAACCAGACAACACATAAAACACAAAATCAGTATGCCGGACAACCACAGCCCTTAATAGGTTCATACTAAGCTAACTGCCCTTGCGAGCCATTTTAAGCCTAGCCAATTATCCCTTGTGAGACTCAAACCCTGCACCTTGTGTTTGTAAGACAAACACCTTAACCATTAGGCTACCCTCCCTAACATACCTAACACACTAGTAATAGGTGACCATATAGTCAGGCACACTGATGTCTCACTCACTAGGCTGGACAAGCAGAAGGTTACTGTTAGCTGCCTGGCGGGAGCCAGAATCCACCTCATAACACAAGCACTCAGGTCACTCCAGAACAAGTACAAATATGACTCTGTCATTGTTCATGTTGGTGTGAATGACTTGAGATGTATCTCCCTGGACTACATGAAAAGAGACATGGAAGAGCTCTCTGATCATGTAGCCCAGGCTGGTATGACCCTGACCATGAGTAGCATCCTGCCCTCACCAAGAATGATACCTCAGTATAAAAAGAAAATTATCAATTTCAACAATTGGATAAGCTTCTGGTGTCATTCAAAGGGGATCCAGTGTCTGTCACCCTGGGACTACATGCTTGACAAATTGCTTCGCAAGAGATGGCTTGCACCTGTCACCGCTAGGCTTTCGAATACTGGCCAAGGCTCTTGCTGCCTCCATAGTGCCTTTTTTAGGTCAATCCCACCTCTGTAAACAGCACAATTAACAAAAAACTGAGGGTTATGCTACTCAATGCCAGGAGTTTAAATCTCAGAATGCACATGCCCAAAGCACTCCTGAGTATGGAAAACGTCAACATCTGTGCAGTAACTGAAACCTGGTTCAAGGCTCCAGTGAGCACCCCAGCACTACCAGGCTACAACTTGTACCACACATTTCGGCCATAGAACATGGACCGAAACTCAAAAGGAGGGGTTGTATCCATATTCATCAAGGATATCTACACCTCCAGGTTAGTGGCGCAGCATGATACCTCTGAGATCATCCATGTGCAACTAACATCGGGCAAATCTGCAATGCAAATTGTGGCCTGCTACAGATCACCCTCCATGACCCAAGACCACCACTCCACCTTTCTGGAGACATTGGAAAACATGAAGGTCCTACTGAACACCCTGATAATGGGTGATTTCAATTACCCTACCATTAACTGGGAAACTACTCGAGTAAAAACTCCCAGGACCAGCACTTCCTGGAATTCATCATCTCAAATGCCCTGGATCAGCTGGTAAACTCCCCTACCAGAGGTGAAAACATATTGGAACTGGTCATCACAAACATGGGAGACAGGTGTTCCAAACCGGAGGTTAACCCGTCACTGGTTAGATCAGACCATACTCTAATCACTCTGGATGTCCACACCCCGCCACCACCCCCAACTAAGAAAACCACAGTAAAAAACTTTTCTAAAGCAAACTTCACCTTACTTAAGACAGAGGTGGTAAGTTTCAAAGCCCCCACGCTAAAGGATAATGCTACCCAAGATGCAGAAACCTTTATAAATGCACTCTATGAGCACCTACAAGGATGCATAGATTGTGTCATCCCTAGCAAAAGCAAGACTCACTTCTCTAAGAGAAGGAAACCAGTCTGGTGGACCCCTGCCATAAACAGGCTAAACAATAGAAAGAGGAATCTAGTTCAGAAAAAAAGCAAATCCCAAGAAGGAAAGACATCGCTAATCAGTATCAGTAAGAAACTAAGGTCCCTCATAAAATCATCCAAGGCTAACTATGAAAGAAAAATAGCCAAGGATTCAAAAGATAACCACAAAGCCTTCTTTAGCTATGTTAAGAATCTAAGTGGCAACTCGCAGATATGCACTGAACTAGTGCAAAATAGCACAAAATATACTGAACCTACTGATGTTGCCAACATCCTGGCAGATAGATTCAGTGCAAACTTCACCCCCTTCTCACCCCCAAAAGGGCCCACAACAATACCTGAAAAGTGTAGTGTCCCAGAAATCACAGACGCACAAGTGAAAATAGCCCTTTCAAAAGCCCAAAACACAGCATCAATGGGGCCAGATGTTGTCCCATGCTGCATCTTGCACGAACTACAGAACAAACTAACCCCCCACCTAAACACGCTGTTCAACCTAAGCCTTTCCACAGGCTATGTGCCCATAGAATGGCACACAGCAGCGGTTATTCCACTCTACTAAGGAGGGACCACAACTGAACCTGGTAACTATCACCCCATAAGCCTGACTACCATGGTCTGCAAGGCTATGGAGTGCATCATCATGGAACTCATTAACAAAGACATTGGGAACCCCCAAACACTTGATCCAACCCAGATTGGCTTTGTTAGGGGCAGATCATGCCTACTAAACCTGGTTGACTTCTTTGAGACAGTCACCAAGGCCATAGATGAGGGAAAGGTTGTTCACACAGCCTACCTTGACCTCACCAAGGCTTTTGACACCATTCCCCACTCGGGTATTACAGAAAAACTCACCAGCCTGAACATAAACCCCTACATCACGAGATGGGTTGCCAACTGGCTTACAGATAGAACTCACACGGTAAGAATAGCGGGCTCCAGGTCCGACTCTAAACCAGTCACAAGTGGTGTCCCACAAGGCTCGGTCCTGGAACCCCTACTGTTCGGCATATACTTGTCAGAAGTACAGGCAAACACAGGAGGACTATGGCTAACCAAGTTTGTCGATGACTGCAAACTGGGAGCCATAACTGACTCTCCGGCTGACATGGACATCCTCCAAAAGGGCCTTAATGAGACGGACACCTGGTGTCAAAGTCATGGCCTCAAGCAAAAAGCCAAAAAATGCATAGTCATCCTGTTTGGGAAAAACAAAACACCCATGAATTACCCCATAGGTGGCAGCCCCCCTAATACAGAAGAGGTAATAAGAGATCTGGGGACCCAGGTAGATAGTAATCTCTCCTTTGACAATCATATTGCCAAAGTATTTAGGAAATCCTTGTATGTGGCCCATCTAATTACGAATGTGTTCACATCTAGAAATAAAGAAGTTATACTGCCCCTCTAGTCATCATTCATCATCATAGAGTACAATGCCCCATTTGGGATGTACCTCACAAGACACTTCCAACAGCTGGAGAGACCACCAAAGTACCGCACCATGAGGATTACTGGCCTCAAACATATGTCCTATGCAGACCAACTGAAAAAACTCCAGCTGTACTCAGTGGCATATCACTTACTCAGAGGTGATCTCTGCCTGACTTACAAAGCCATGTCCAACTCAGAATGCTCCACCTAAAGAAATCCAAGCCACTATGAGCCATGCAATCTAGTGAGCTAAACCTCACCACAACAATAAATAGAACATGCTGGAGGGATAGATTCCTGTCACAGAGACTCCCCATGCTTTGGAACAAAATTCCAAACTACATTAGGCAGAGCCCCTCACTAACACTCTTCAAAAAAAACCTTGACGAGTGGATGGGTAACAGAAACTACACCCCTGGGATCACTTCATTGGCTCTGCTTGACAGAGGATCAGTTAATTAATCAATGGGGCTGCAATAGCCGACTCAGTCTGGCTAGGGTTATAAATGCCCTTGGGCAGATTGCCTAGTACCTACCTATGAACCTATGAACCTATGAACAAATTTTGCATGTCAGTGAAGAAGAAGCACTTAAGTTTTTTATATCTTTTCCTTTTTATAAAGCTGCGAAATTAAAATAGCAACAGATTGAGAGACAAAAGCATTTTTATTTATTTGCTATTTACTTATTACAAGATCAGAGTATTCTGTAGAGATAATAGGTGTTTATTTTACTCAGATGGAGTAATATTATTAGAGCAGTTTGTAGTACAAGATATAATGAAATGAGGAGAAGACCATTAAGAGAAACAAAAATGACCTTATCAGAAACTATGACATTATGAAGAGTATGAAAAACTATTAATGCATAGCTAGAATATTTCATTGAGGAAAAGAAAGCATGCCAGATAAAATGAGAGTCAAATAAAAAAAATAAAAAATAAGAAATAAACGAGGAGACATTCCAAAAATAATGAATATGAAGATGTGAGCTATATGAGGATGTGATGTAATAGAAAAGGAGATGAGAAAAAAACATGGTATAAGAATGAGAAGACTCAATCTTTAGGATTCAGTAAGAGCTCCAGTGTGGGTTACACACTGCACAGTAAAATGGCCCTGTTTACATGAGTGCACTAGGTTTTGATTCATAGGAATATTAACCATGATGAGGAAAGACCTCAATATCTGCTAATTTGCATGTCTACAAATCTCAGTACTAGTGCTAGGTACAGATCAGCATCTCCCACTGTAATTAATTGTGGCAGCTGCATTGCATAAGCACTGCACCCCTATCCACTCAGTCATTCTTCTACACACAAGCTACACAGTAAACATGCACATACACATGCACCACATGCCCCATTCCTGTCCCTGTATTCAGAACATCTACAATGTCTCCTTTTTCCCTGCCCAAGTAATGCAAAGATGATGACAGTTAGTTCTTAATGCCAATCATTCAAGTTTCACACCTCATATCCTTCAGCAAAGGTAGCTGGGACAGAACCTGCATACAGAGTGGAGAGGTATGCCTAACATTTCCTTTCACACCCCATATTTGGCATGATATATTGCAGGTACAGCACAATGCCCAATATCCTCAATATAGTTAAAAAAAATGCTGTACTAACCAATGGGTTAATATAAGGGTTTCTTCTCTCAAGGATGCATGGTTGAAATACCTTTTCATACAACTTGTTTATTTTATTTTTATTTTTTATTTACATTTAAAAAATGGTGGCTAGTGGTAGTCCAGAGGACTAATGACCTCGGTAGAAGGTGGGACAATAGTGGGTAGAGAACTTCTTAGGGCCTTTTAATGCATTCTGCTCTTCCCTGGTGTCTTATTGCTTCCCACACCTTTTATTTACTCTGCTTTCATATATCACCATATTGTATATCCTTTATGCCTGGTGTTCCTCTCACCCTCCTTCCCATACTGCTATAGGGCTGTTAAGGCACAAAACATTTAACTTACACTTTTTTCTAGGGTTCCTCCCATCCTTGTATTCTTAAAGTATGTGTTAACGTAAGACACAACCATCTCAGATGGCTAGTATTCCTCCATTGTCATACAAGTAAAGTGCAATTAAGGCACAAGACAGATATCCCCAGTGGCTAATGGTTCCAGCCACAGAGTGTTGCAGCCTCTACTCATTAGTGTAATGATTTCTGGAAATATCACAACCTCTCCAAACCTCCACACATGCACACACTTACAATTATTACACACACAAACACAGTCACAATTATTATACACACAGACAAGGAGCATCCCCCTCAACAATCAGTGTCATACATACACCTTTCTACACAAACACACACACACACACACACACACACACACACACACACACACACACACACACACACACACACACACACACACACACACACACACACACACACACACACACACACACACACACACACACACACACACACACACACACACACACACACACATACACATATACACGCTCACACACACCAAATGCATCCCCTCACTACCCCCTACTGCTACTTCCTGGGCAAACACACACACTCACACATATACTCATGAAGTCCTTTGCGTACACACACACATGCACCTCCTAACCCTACCTTATCACTAAATTCCTCAGCACTTACCTCTTTCACAATGCATGAGCATGAACTTTTGGATGTGATAAGGACAAGCTTGAGCAATTCTATGAATCACTCGATGTATAGATATCTTCATGGAAGCAATTCCAGGTAAGAGTGCACATAGCTAATTAACATGTGCCTCTTCCCCAGACTGCCTTATTTGCATATGGCACAGCCTCATGGACTGTTTGAGGTGGTGCTGCACACCTTTGCACTGTGCGAGGCTGTCTCTGAATGGAAAAGTTTACTGTGAGGTAACCTCTATGAATCGGTGAAAAAAAATATTTTGCAAAAAAAAAAAATTACATCTTTTGTGAGATGTGTCTTGCGCAAAAGGTTTAGAGAAGGATTTTCTCAACAAACAAAGTGAAATCTTTACAGTACCAGAAATGTAATTATCAGACATAAGACTCTCTCATTTTTCACTGATACATTTTCTGTGTTTTTGTTTTCTAGTTTTACAGTGATGATTACCACTGTTTTTAGTAGGTTAGTTGACTTGAGTTTCTAATGAAGCATGCTTTATAATAATTATTTTCGGCTGCTGTGGTGCAGCGGTTAGCATTGCTGCCTCACAACAAGAGGTTCTCCAGTTCAATCCTTGGCTAGGGTGCCTTCTGTGTGTAGTTTGCATGTCCTCCCTGTGGCCGCATGGGTTTCCTCCGGGTGTTCCAGTTTCCTCGCATGGGTTTCCTCCGGGTGCTCCGGTTTCCTCTCACATCCCAAAGACATGCTGTAGGTGGATTGGACACTCTAAATTGTCCCTAGGTGTGAGTGCATGCATGTGTGTGCCTTCTGTGGAAGGTTGGGCACCGGGCTAGCAACTCAACACCGTAAAACTCCACTGCCTATCACGAGTGGCCAGGTGATCTACTGTGGCGAACCCTAACCGGGAAAAGCCCAAAGAAGAAGATTATTAAAGTATCACAAATTGTTATTTCCTATGGTTACTTTGGTAGATATTAATGTTCTTTACCTTTTTAAAGAGTATTTGTTTAGCTGATTTATTTCTATTTTATTACATTTTCTGTTATTTCATTTAATCTTTTTCATCCTATTTTATTACACTTTGCATTTGTATCTAGGGACACTTTAAGTCCATATGTGATTAGTTGATTGATTTTTATGGTATCAGCTGACATGTATTTAAATAGAGTTTTTGCTTTGTTGAATTGTCTGAAGAAGTCTGCTATTGTAGAGACGAAAAGCGCTTAACAGATTAAACCTGTGTTCTTTTGAGTTGAAGTGCCAGTGGTCGTTTGTTCTTACTTTGTGGTATTTTTCATCTTTTTTGGACTACTAAAGGGGTACATGGAAAGTAGCTATATTTTTGGAGGTGTAGGGAGGAAGGCAGATTCCCAGGCAGAATTTGTAGAATCATGCAAGCATTTGGCTTCACAAGTTTATTGGGAAGTAATGCTTTGTTAGCCTTGAACATTTAGATTTCGACACAACTTAGTCTTCCTTCAAAGAAAAACAAAAGGCTGAATTTCTTTCATTATTCTTGATTTTTGTTCACGCCATCATTGGATCAAAAAGTTGTAAAAAAGATGGAAGATGTACTTCAGAATTCCAAACCTTTATGACTTCTTAGAACTTAGTGTTCCCCAGTCCCCTGGTTTTATTTGCTTACTTAATCCACACTTTTACAGCGAAGTCATGGCAAATTAATATGTGCTAATAGATGGGAGAAAAATGTATGGCTAAGTGAAAAAAACACAAGAAAAAATAATCTATCTTAATGATGTGAGACCAGAGTGGAGGCAGAGGAAAGGAACTGGGGAGGTAGAGAAGAGATTATCATGTGATAGAGAGACTTCCAGGAGTCCTTTGCTCAGCGTAGATACTGAGGCAGTCTGTGGATGAAAGTAAATGATCACATCAGTTGTTTGATTATAGATAATGGTCATAGACCTGTCATAATAAAACTCCTGCCCCATTTCAATTAGTTCCTCCCATCCACAATTGCTCCTGTATCTACTCCCAGTTAGTTTGAAGTCACCAGCTGCCACAGACCTCTACATACTTTTTCATGTGTTAAACCCATTCATAAAGGTTTATGGATTTGTAGTGCCCTCATAAAGACTACACAACCAGGAATGTACGAAGAAATGTCAATCCAGAACATGCTGACTTATGATCACAAACTCCTACCCTCTTTTAGGTGTCATTTCACCCTTCTCCCCTAATTGCTGCCATGTGTTTTGTGATACCTTCATGCCACACTTCCTTATTATATGCAGACGAATCTAACATCACTCTACCATTGCTCTAAAACTGAAAGGAAAGAAAAGGGTAATATAGCAGGTCACCTTTCACAGTTTTGGGTAAGTATGTATTTTTGCAGTTTGACTTATACTGCAAACTGCATCATAATGTCATTTTGCATTTTAATCCATCTCTTCTTTCCTATGTAACAAAGACAGTGCTTTCAGAAAAGGCTAAAAAACATGAATTGCTAAAAGAAACAAAATACTAGGTCCTTAATTCCTTCTTGTTATACCGCTGGCAGAATGTTTCCCGGTAATTATTGACACCCTGAAAATTATAAAGGAAGTCTTTTCTTCAGACCGTGAAATGGAAACATATATTTGTTCTGGAACAAATCACAGCCTATTGTACAACTTCACAGGTGCATAGGTTTAGTGAACAAGTACAAACCTTACTGGCACTGGAAGAGCCTGATGTATTGGATCTCAGATTGGTAGTTACAGGTATCCATATTGTTATGAAGTTTCTCTTCAAAAGTACTAAGTTGTGGAATATTACTCCATAAGCATGGAAGTCTTTGAGATATGAAATTTTCACAGGTCTACTTGTGTACTATATGCTTGTGATACACCTACTAGTTTTATGTAACATGTGTTTACTTGGAAAGTCTGACTGGGACAGAGCCCATTTTCAGTGGAGGCCAGAGCCCATTTTCAGTGGAGGCCTGGGAAGGCACACTCTAGATATGTGTCTTTGGAATGTGTGAGAAAGTCCATACAAACACAGGGAGGACATGCAGACTCTGCACAGAAGGCACCCCAGCCAAGAATAAAACCAGAGAACCTCTTGCTGTGAGGAAACAGTGCTAATTGCTACATCACTGCACTGCTTGAATATTCAAGGGCTTGAACTCCCCACTAACTGAATCTCCTATAACTACATAGTTCCCATAGCCCTACCAGAATCCTAAATGTTATCCTAAAACTCCCTTCCTTCTCCCTAACCCTAAAAATCCCTTTCTGCTCCATAACTCTAAATCCCACTTATTACATCTTAATCTTAATACCGCCTTCTTGCTCCCTAACCCCAAATCCCCATTCTCACTCATTAACCCTTAAAACTCATTTCCCGATCCCTAACCCTAAGACTCTTTTCCTGCTCCCTAACTCTAAAGTCCCTCTCCTGTTCCTTAAACTTAAAAATTCCTTCCCCAGTGATGCCCTATTTCACACTTCCACCCATTCCCTCACTATGGTTGCTGCAGTATTTTGCTTCAGCCCACATTATGTATTCAGGTAAAACACAGCAGCAGCAGCTTGTCTTAACTTGTATTCACATTTGTGCATAAGCAGCAGCCTAGCTAGCTGCAAGGATATTTGATTCCCTGGCTTCAAGACTGTGGGTTTCAAATGCTTGGAACTCAAACACATGTGGAGCATCTGGTTTCAGATTATATGGTATAGTTAATATTTTTTTTATTGAGGTTGAGTGTCATCTTATTTTCAGATTGCTGGAGTGTTTTAAGCAAAGGGATTAAAACAGTAGGGCATCTTTTAATTTGAAATTTAAGTGGTAATTTAATTCTCAGCATGTCAGGCACATGTCTCCTCTAAGAAATTGATTAGATACAGAGATGATAGAATTGCAATATCGATTTGCTATAAGCCTGATTTGAAGCCCTTTAATTCTTGTTGTGAGATGTTTTTGTACCTTCCACAATTGCAAGCTTTGTACGGGTAGGTTACAAAAAATGGTACAGCTTTCTATAATTGGTCTGATAAGACTTGCATAGAGAAAAACAATTACTTCATTGGTGTGCTGCTTGACTGCAGGGTTGATCATATAAACAGCATCATATACTTTTCAAACTATATGGGTATGAAATGAAAGGTCCTCATCCCCAAGCATGACAAGGTATTTTATTATTTTGTCAGCTTTATTTATCAGTTGTCTATACATAGTATATAAAGCTCATGGGGGTTGGATGCCAAATACCAGAATTTTCCTTCTTTTTTTAAATGTAGGTAAGGAAATGTCTACTATATCATTCATGAGTAATGCTAACTGCTGTATGAAAAGAGGTGGTATTGTATGGGTTAATGATGATAGCCCCTTTATTGGAGTTACCTACATATTTGTTGATCCATACAATGAAGCCAATTTTGATATCTGAAAAAAGAAAAAAAAGCAAACATACCTAAAAGTAATGAGCCCAGGAAATATCCTTGAGAGACTTCACTTATGGCAAGTGATGATTACAAGGACTCCTATTTTTATGCATTTTATGTTACCTAAGTTACTACAAAATCATTTTCCTTCAGAGCTCCAAGTTTATGTATATCAGTATTATGTAGTAAAGCAATTACCACATTAGCCAGAACAAGAAAAGCTTCATAGTCATAAAAAAAGCTTTCATCCAAAGTAACAGATATGCTTCTAAAAGAAAATGATGATGCATTTATAGTCACAAGTTGCAAAGTTCCACCTTCGACAAAAGTATTCTGGGATAGGTCATGAAAATGGAGTTTTATGTGTCTGTCTGAATAACAATCAACAGGCTTGTAAGGTTGAGGAAGTCTACCATTACAGCAGGCTGTGTAACAGACTCTCCTGTGGACCAGGACCATGGCAACCTGCCTCCCAACATAAGTGACACAGTCAATGTTTAATGCTATATTGAGAATGTAGGAAAGGGGTGAATACAACTATTTTAGATTCCATAACTTAGCCATCTATACACTTTATCTAATTCAATGGAACTAACATTACTGAGGGCAGAAATAATCATGTCACATTTGATTTTAGGCGGAATTGTATTGCAAAGAGGAAGATTGGCTAGGGGTCTCTTTTGTGTCTGAATTTTATTCCAGTTCTGTGTGCTATGGTGTTTGTTATACATGTGACCTCTGCTATGATAGAATCAAATTGTTTTAGCACATTACATTCTTGTTTCGACCCAATTTGTTTATTTGCATATGACTGTAGAAACTACAGAAGGCCTTATTATTCCAACAGCTCCTAATATCCAGTTATACCTCAAATGGAACTTGTGTCTTTTGATGTTTTACTTGGTTATATTTCAGCGGAGTTGTCTTTAGCCTTGCTTATGATTATGGTAAAATTTGAAAGCTAAGCACCATCTTATCTTGTGGTTTCATTATTTTTTAAATTTTATGTAATTCTATCATTTAGGTTCTTTGCAGAATTGTCCACTATTGTTATGTTATACAAAGATGAACTTATAAATGCAGCTATTTAATTGTTATAGATGGTTGTTACTGGTTCACCAAAGGAGTTTGAAAGAACATAATAAATCTGTCCCAGTTGATTAACGTGATTATTCTTTAAGCATGAAAATCCTTAAACATGGTATATTTTAGGCATGTATGGGAAATGCCACAGCAATGCTGTCAGACTTAAATATGGATGCACCAACATTTAAACTGGCACAGTTGAAAAGGATGCTTATCAGGATTATATCTAATACATTTTCCCTTGCTGGCATTTCTATAGTTTGTACATGTTTGCTAAAGTTTGTCTGATAGGTTGTGCACTCAATTATCGGTTGAGGTACAGTTTTCCAGTCAAGGGAGGGTAACTTAGGTCATCAAGTATGGAAATATTGTTCATTATGGGATGACTATACATTTATTAAAGAAAGTGTTATGTTATGGTGACATGGTTGTGTATGATAACGTGAAAGAAAAAATATTTTTGTGTTTAGAATAACTCAGGAGTGGAATTATTACTGTCCACAATATGCTTCTACAGCTCTATTGTTTTGCAGGATTGAATTAAAAATATACCACCTTCTTCATTATTGAGCAGCAATGAGTAAAAAACATTATAAACTAGTATCTGTGGAGCAGAGGATGAGTTTTTAACCATCTCAGTAGCAACACATGCTACAGTTCTTTGAATGGCAAGATAAACCCCACACATTTCTCCCAAGCACTTCTTCATCCTGAATAGGTGACAATATTAAAGACATATTCTTTTCCACATGCAATTTCATTCATAATGAACACATTTTAAGGAGAGTCATTAAGTCCTCTTATATAACTGAATTGACCAACATTCTTTTAGGTCTGTCAGTCCTCTAACCCATGCATACAATCCCTGGGCTACCAGTTCCTTATTAGAGCTAATTTCTGATAATTACTCTTGCAGTTTCTACCATTTTAGCTTTCTAATTTCCATCTTCTTTTAACCATCATCCAGCACTGATTTCTGTACTTCCAGATATTCTCTTCAGTCTATACATCTTATCATTCACCGCTCCTCTTACTGTGAACTTTAATTCTCTTTTCTGTATCAACCACCTCAGGAGCAGCTACAGCATTGCTCTCAACTGCCAGTTCCTTTCTGCACATTATTCTCACTAGATTATAGTTTGACAATATATGAGCATGCTAATATAATTTTAACATACAGATCATGCAAAAATTCTTCTTTTTCTGTTTACTTATCAACAATGATTTCTTGCATAATTTGTGTTTTACTTGCATTAGCTTGTTCTTATATTTGGCCATTGCAATTAATAAATTTGGCTGTTAAACTAGTCCAACTACACACTTGAAGCCTTCAACTGTCATTTCAGCATACTGAGAGCATCACAACTTCTCTTTATTATAAAGTAGGCAAATTTCTCTATTGATCGCTATACAATTTAACAAAGAAATACTATCCTGGCTCTTCCTGCCCCTAGCCATAGGCCTAGTGAAACCAACCTGGCAAACAAAAAGGAAGACTGAAACAGATATTCTAGAGGCATGTTTACCAGATAGCTTCTTATCCAGCTATTAAATAAGAACAAAGATTACTTCAGAGTAAAGAATTATTAGAGTAAAGAATTATTACAGAACATGCACAAAACAAAGTAAATTGTACAAATTTAAGGTGAGGAAAAATCCTGTAGTGATTAGATTTAAAAAGTTTGAAATTCAACTTTATTTCATTGTTTTTTTGAGGAGAAACTACAACCAATTAAAATTACATAACTTGGGTATTATGAATCAACTTCTTTGTATAAATTGTATTTGAAAGTTACTTCTGCATTATGTGTGCATTTGGTTGTTTGTTTTTTTATAAACCAAAAACAAACAAATCTAGAAGCCCAGAGTAGAAGGTAACATAGTTTTAATGAAGTGCTTTTCGTTGCTAACCATACAGCAACTTCTTCAGATAAAAAGAACACTAACAAGTCTGTTCTTAAATAGTAAAATGTCACATAATAAGACATGTCACATGTAAAATTGCAATGTGTCAAACAAAGACAAACCCACCTATTTAAAAATATATCACATGCTAAAAAATAATGTATCAAACAGAGAAATATATAACCCAAGTACTAAACATAATAAATGTTGATACTTATAAATATCCATCATTTGTAGATGAAATAAACTATAAATAACATCAGTATACATGTAAATGTAAAAGATGACAAAAGTCATCTTTTTAAACTCTTTAACTTCAATAAGCATGACATATTATAAGCCTCATTGAGCCCTGGACTAGTAAAAACATTCAGCCTTAACTGCCATACTAGTTCATGTTCTTCTAATAACAAATTAACAGGACCCCCCCTCTACTATCCGGGTGTATCTGATCAATTGCCTTAAATAAAAACTTATGGCCTACATTGCGGCAAGAATGTTTAGCTAGAGAGTTATCACCCTTATTCTTATCAATTGCATTAATATCCTCATAGACTCGATCATAGAGTCTGCATTCCATTTTACCTATATAGTAAGCAGTGCAGGATGTGCAAAAGGCAATATACACCACTAATTTCGAATGACAATTGAGTTTTGACTTCAACTCATATGTCTTCCCTCTAATGGTAAAGGTTTTGCAAGTATCTATATATTTGCACATTCCATTACAGATTGTAATATATTTGTTTTTAGAAGTATATAAACAGCATTATTATTTACTCCCCCCAAAAGACAGTGACCTGTATAGGCACTAGATGTTTAATTGTCAGTAAAATGAAAAAAAAATAAACATTACAGTAATGCTTACAATTTGTTACTTCTAGAGACAATGTCATGCTCCTATACAACCTATAGTGACCTACATGCACATCTCTGAGGTTTGTGAGGAAAGCTAAAGAAATAATGACTTCATTGTCCCCAGCCCAACAAGATGCAGTGATCTCTGAGGTTTGGGAGGTATGCTAAAGAAATAATGACATTGTCCCCAGCCGACTGCACAGTTACTGAGACCATCTATGTACACCTATGAGCAAGGCTGGTTTTAGACTAGCTGGGGTTCTTGGCAGAGGCAATTACTAAGCCCATGTAAAAATTCACTTATACAGCCTTGGCATGTGGGGCCTCTGGCCCCCAAGAGTTCTGAAGGTCTGGGTTTTCTGTGATGCAGTTGTCCCTTGTTTTTTGAGGAATGAGCGGTTTAAGCTAAGTAAGTGACAACAGGGTCAGTTACTTTTATCCAGACAACCTCCACCAAGAATTTACAGCCACCTCTATGTACAATTCAGATGTAAGATTGTGATAAAAGAGGATACCCATGTATTTCATCTCTGTTCCAAACAAACAGTTGAAACACATTAAAACGCTGCATGTTGCTTCACATAATCACATTAGTCCTGCAAGATAAAAATAATAAGCAATTAGCAGCAGACAGCTAGTCAATTTCCCTCCAAAGAAGACAGCCACAGCAATTATCCCTTGTCTGTCTATGCATATCAGCTGTCCAGCTAAGTAGTTCACGTTACCTTTCACAAAGTATCCAAGTCCTTCTAAGACAGAAAGCAACTATTTAAACTGAGCACTGAGCACATAACAAGAGGATCAGTTAATTTCACCCAGCCAACCCCATCTATCACCCAGTAGTTATAGCCAGGATATCTGATGGCATATCTCTCAACTATCCCTGATTTTGGTGCAAATTTCATCTCTGTCCCTTTTAATTCCTCCTATAATGGTGGCTTCTGGAGAAATTATAGTGAATTATACTTGATAAATAATGTCAATAATTTGAGAGTTCTTTGACTTCAAAAAAAATTATATTAATCCACATGTTTTTATTCTGGCAATATTTTAAGTTAAAGTACTAGTATAGTAAATATCTACTTGATTATTTCTGAATGTGTCCTACGTTCTGTTGACATTTGCCCCTGACTCGTTGAGAGTTATGTCTGATGGC